>NC_033622.1:208370-508370 GCF_001540865.1 Ananas comosus | reverse complement strand
ACAGAGACAAAAACGAATTACATCCTGCGTTGATAATTATAATGATCATCAAGCAGGTATAAAAGGTAATAAAGTACCGAAGAATAGATGGATCACTTAATCTTTTTATGCTAACAAGTGATAAATTTCCCACTTAGTTCAAGCACAACAGCATTGCATATTCCATTCTAATGGACAGACTGGTAAAAATCATATGCACACAAGCCAAAAGAAAGATTCCTACCGGACCAGATTGCTGCATCACAGGTGTTCCGCCAGGCGCATTCGGATCGCTGCAATAATAAAAGAAAAGAATAGACATTTACAGTTCAGAGAACATGCTCAAATCATATAATTCTTCTGGTTAAAAGATAGTAAAAATGTACATTAGAACCCCCATCAACTATAGAACATATCGATATAGAAACTCTAATATGTTCTTGTTATCAACCCCAAAATTTACTGGTGATTCAATTCCATCAACATTTGATGGCTAATAGCTAATGAAGCCATTGACTTTAACGGAATCCCCAATTCAACTGATAGCACTAAAAGCAAAACAAGCAAAAGATGATGGATTGTCAATCAGGAAAAGTGAAGGTTTTGGGGCCTATTTCAGAATAGCATACCATTGAGGGTCCTCACTACATATTTACCTTAAAAGAAATGAATAGGAATACATACTTCATATAATTCTGGAAATAGAGATCCTCTCTCACTTTCGAGGTCAGCTCCATAACAAGCTCCGGGTGCTTCAGTCTGAGATGCTTATGAACAAACTCAGGAGCATGAAAAAGCTTTGTGCATCCCTTGGCTCCACAACCATACTTCCAACCATATTTTTCATCCCTTATTTTCCTTACATATGGATCTAGCACTTCAACAGCCGCCGCGTCAATCTTATCCTTTGCTGCCAAAGTCTCCAATGGATCCCGACCGTTCATTCTCTCCTGCCAGAAAGAATCAAGCTTCTTCTCCCAATCAGCCCCACTTGTATTATTAGACCCGTCAGAAGTCTTACTATCTCCTCTCACATGTCGAAGGCCTTTGGCTTCATTGCTCTCAGACATGCCATAATAATTAACACCATGGACACGCCACAAATAAGTAAGAAGAGTGTCCAAGAGCTCGACACCTTCAAGACCCTTCACGGTAGTCAAGCCCCGGATTATAATAAGGGGGCCCATCGATCCACTATGTGATTTGTCGCCATCAGATTTGTCGCGATCGGTAGATGATAGAATGTTATCCTCAATACCCTTTTCACTATCGAGCTTGCGTACAAGTGCTTGAGCTTGTTCTATGTCGATTTGAATTCGTCGAGGGTCAGAACTAACTGGGTGAGCCTTGGGAGCTGAAAAGAGTAGATCATTGTCTTTTGTGGCCCCCCTTCCATGCCTTCTCCTCTTGCTACTTAAGTCTGTTTCATCCTCAGAGTTTGCATCGCTGGCATTCCCTGATTTGGATGCTGACGTGGCAGTTAATCCTGGGCCACTGCATGCCATAAGTGGGGAAAATAAGAATTGAATGGCAGTTACGATTTAGAATAATGGGAGGAAAATAAAAGAAAGAAACTCACAGATCTAGAGTTCCACTCTGTAAATCTAGAAAGAATTCCTTTGCAGTGGACCTAGCTTGTTCGTTCCGCCTATAAGAGAAAATGATTAATAGGAAAAATCAGCGAAAGTACCAGATAAAAGGAATAAGGTGCAAATACATTCAACTATTCAAGCATAGAATAACACATATAGGAGGAAGCATACTATGTGTCAAGATGAATATATTGTGTACAAAAGGTAGTTATTGGTCAAGAAAAGTGACCTGGTCTGGATAACAGAAAAATGACCAGGGAATTCTCCAAATTACTAGTCTACAATTGAAACAGGTGAGCCAGCTACTCACTTTTCAATAACAGCCACTAAGTTAGTTGGATGATACTTATCCTTCAGCCTACAGGAAGAGCAAACAGAATTAATTCTTTAAGAATTCGAAGCCATTTGAAAGGGGGAAATAAAACAATCAGAAAGAAAAGAAAGCCAGAAAAAACAGTTGTACCAATCCTCCTCCTTATGAAGGTCGAAATAAGCACGTTTCTGAGTTGTAATGTACTCCGTCTTGTATTCCTCATACCTACAAAATCACACAATTGACGTGGATACCACTATAAAATCTGGATGTACATATATACCCCTCAAAAAGCAGCTTCTTACGGAAAAATGCCTCATCTCAAGTCAATGCTGGTTTTGCATTAAAACCATTGTTCTCTAAAGAGGGGCATCATTGTAAAGTATGATGGTCTATATGCAAGAAGTTTGGTTGCTATATTTGAGAATTCAGATTTTGCAGGGAGATGCATTATTATAGATGATTTTGCAGGGGAATATATGTAAATATCTCACAGCAAAAACAGTCATGCTATTCAAGACAATACAAAATAAAGCACGTAGAAAATATACTAAAACTGCAGACCGCTTCATTTTACCTGCGTAGGGATTCAGCTGGAGAAACGTCATCTTCAAGCTCTTGAATGAATTGCTTATACGACATCAAGCCTTCCCTGAAAGGGTTTCAGTTCACAACATACGAAGCACACATTAACTGATTTTAAAAGTCTTAGTGGCAAAATGGAAGAAGTCCAGAGTACTTCCAAACCAAAAAACTAATTGGTTAAGAAAAAAATCATCACAAACCATGGTAACCAATTAAGCAAACTCCAAAGAAAGAGGAAGTGGAAAAAAAAAAAAAAAAAGGAAGAGCATTGGACTACATTTTTTTGTAGAAAGAACTGCAAACAACACAATACTATCAGTGGTTCAAATGGAAAATGGGAAAATGTCCACAGCATAAATTATGCCACTTAAAATGGAGAAGATATCGATGGCAAAGATATCAAATAAAATTCTGTATCATCTTTGCAACTATTAATTCCGTTAAGTGAAGACTTTAAATATACCAATACAATATACTTGAAACGAAGTAAAAAGATATGCCACTCGAAAGTTGCTTGTAGACTCATATCATTCAACCTAAAAGTTCCACAAATCATGGGCAACTTCAAAAGTCAAGAATAACTTTATAAAGGGCGTATCGACTAGCTTTCTATCTTTCTCGATTTGTCACATTTATCTAATATTTTTTTACTCCTCTTATTCTTATTATTTGTGATTAAGTTCAACATTACCATAATTGGCATGACAAGCTAATAAGAAGGGTCTCGAACAAGCCAAAGTTGTTTAAAGTATCTGCTGATTTGTCAACATAAGATCCAAAGACCAATTTGGCAAGGTTGTAATTTTTAGCTTCCATCCTTTGCAATAAGACCACATAAAATCTAAGAGGTAGTCCACAGAAGCGAGGCACAGGGAGGAAATGAGTCAAATAAGTGGAGGCCCAGGCAGCATTGTAACAACTTTATCGAGCAATAATAGTGGCAAACAAGAGAATTACACCAAAAATGGTTTAACAACATCATTCAGAAATATCATCTATTTCACATAAGTTCCTAAAATAAACAAACAGAATCAGTCTCTAAACAAATATTGCTAAACATAATTTAGCCATTAGAAAACTCCAGGAAAAAAGGCAGAAAATATTAAGTTAAGACCACTGTATCATATGAAACAATCAGACAGGCGGATAAGAGTTGCATGAGATTATGGGCAGCAATGTACAAACCTTTGAGCGAGCCCTGGGCCATCGCCAAAATCGCCATGTCCGCCCTCAGGCCAATCTGAAAACATTTTAAAAACACTGTAAAGATAATTTGAACGAACAAATGTTGAGTTATAAAAACATAGTTTGGTCACACATCTACACATTTAATACTAGAAAATATTTGACGATTCAGATAATTTTAAACCACCCAAATATTGCGTAGAAACTCCATCATCAATCTAAAGACTTCCCATTTAACATGTAAATACTCCCTTCAATCTAAACAACGTCCTGTCTTTTGCTAATTAGTTTAAAGCTCTTAGCACAACGCATCATGCCTAGCAACAAAGAACAAAGCATTAGTGTTGTAAATAACCTGGAATCTTATTGCCACTAATTTTTCTAAAGTCATTGGTGATAGATATTTATAGCACAAACAAAATTTTCAGCAATGTTTTTATCCAGCTCTAGGAATATTAACCAACAATCAAAATTTTCATTCAAATTCTTTTCAGGAATAAAATGCACATTAGAATCTTTTTCAAGGTAGTAAGTTTACACCAAATAAAATGTTCCAATATTGCAATTTAAGAACTTAACCCTCTCCAAAGATAGTGGCCAGTGTAATCCTCACATTGTAGAGTCAAGACGAATTATGAAAACCTATAGAACCAAATTTTCATATTCCATGACCCGCTGGCAAATTCAAATCGTTCATCAATATCAGTTAAATATACCGGCTTGAAGATCTTGCATGCCTGTTTAACAAGTTTAGCAATGAGCGAAAAGCAACTCTCCTTTAGTTAAGATAAGATGCTAATTATTGCTAATCGCGTGCTTTCATGTTAGAATCTTTGAATTTCTTTGATTACTATAAGGAATTATAAAGTTCCGGCCACAAAGATGACCTATTGATAAAACGCCAAAATACAAGTGATTCAAATTTGTAGCCAGGTCAAGCCATGGATTGATGATGAGGACAACGGTCACATATTCAAAGTGCCCGCAACAGTAAGCATTGTTATGATACGCATATATAATGGAATAATAACTACCTGATGCCCGACCCATGTACCGGCCATAACCTCTTTCCTCGCCGTAGCCACCTCTGCCACCATAATCATATCCATACCTATAAACGGACGATCAGATTGATAAGTAACCTCATGAAAGATAGTATTTTACCTAATGTTCCAAAATATAGTATCAAAATCTACACCAAATCATCTTTTCCATCCAGGATTAACAATTTGATATGGGAAGGTAAGAGCAACGAAAAGAAAATAATGATTCTTCCCACACCTTCTGTCATCATAACCTCCTCTCGGACTACCCCTGCGCCGGTCGTATCCCCCATCATCTCTCCTCGACCGCTTATAAGGCGGCGACCGCCGTGGCGGAGGGGAGTGGCGCCGATCCCTGTAGCCGTAGGGCGGCGGGCTTGGGGTGCTCCGCCGCCGATAGTCCCGCTCCCTCTCCCCCCGCGATGGCCCCATCGGCGGCGGCGGCGGCGGCGGCGGCGACCGGTTCCGAGCGTCGTTGTAATCCTCCCTGCGTCCGGGGCCGCGTTCGTCCCTCTCATCGCGCCCCTCCTTCGGGTCCCTCTCCCTCTTCCTCGGCGGCGGGGGCAGCGGCGGCGGCGGCGGAGGCAGCGGCGATCCGTCTCCGGGGCTGTCCCGCTGCTCCCCCTGGCGGTCACGGCGGCGATCTAGGGTTTCGGCGGGCATGTCGATGACCTCCGCCATGGCGACCACGGTCAAAGGCGCTCCAAAACCCTAGCGATGGATCGAAGAGGCGGAAACTCTAGGAACGGAGAGAGAGAGAGAGAGAGATAGAGAGAGAGAGAAGTTTCGAAGAAACAAAGAGAGTTCGAGGAAACCCTAGTGATCATAGAAAGAAAGGGGGCGGAGGAGGAGATGATGAGATCGGAGGGGTATATAAGTAATTTTACGTTATTTTGGCGATCACGTGACTCGGAGTGTGTATGTATGTGGGGCCCTCTTATGAAGGCGCGTGTCAGCCTCACAAACGGTAATATTTACGCGTTTAAATTGAAAAATTCTGGGTAACATTTTGAAATTATCACGACCGTTGATTTGTTGCTGATATACTGTAAGATATACTCTCTTTTTTTTTTCTTTTTTTTAATAAACAAGCCCACGGAATGTCAAGACTATACTTATATAAATACGTGATTTTTTAAATAATATATGTAATTATATGCCTTAAAATATTTTTAAGTTACGTGTCTGTTTTTTCCTGCTTAATTTTTATATGGTGTATTTAATAGCCAAATGTACTGTATTTTTATGATAGTTTTTAATTTTTTTTTTTAAGAGATAAGTAGCACGCTACCCGCTTCGTTTAACTTTATTTTATTGTTGAAATTCAAATGATTATTTATAAAAAAAAAATGCTATAAAAGCAAAAACTAGCTGGTTTACTCATATTTATTTGTGGAATTGTAGGCCAAATGCATTACGCCGGACAGAGTGAAAATGCACAATAAAAAAGTATTCGGCTAAGCTCCGTTGAAAATATTTGCACCAAATCGAGCAAGACATGATTTACGTAATCTCACTAGAAAATAAAAAAAAAGAGACGCAATTAGGAGCAATTTTGGAGCCTAATGTCACAGGCGAAATATTTTTCGCTGACTTCTCCTTGACAGTGGCCTAATTTCGCTAGTGGAGCGGATCGTTAAAGAGACCCAAACTCAACCCGCTATGGGAAACTCAAGGGTTATGAAACTCCCATGAGTTATGGGATGACTCTTGGACTTATGGCTCATTATGAGGGTGAGTTAATGTGTTATAATGAGAGAATTAGTGGATGGCTAAATTCAATGTATCCAGGAGCCTATCTATAGTGAGGTTTGGCTTAGGCCAAAGGACACGAGAAATTGTGTTTGTAGGTTGTAATTCTCTTTTTCTAAGTGGTGGAGTATTTAGTTTTTTGAGTGAACCTCTGCCTCTCTTTCTCTCTGTCATTCCCTTTGCATACTTAGTCGTAGGACGCGAAGGTCCGAACTAGCAATAGGGATGAAGGCTTGCCTATCTTCGAGCAAGAAGGCGGGCGCCGCACGGGCTTTGCGAACAGAAATGCTAAGGCCGTGATAGTTGGTATCAGAGCCAGTTCGAGGAGGAACCATGTCTTTGGCAGAAGTTGCCGTCGTTGACGTTGTGCCTGAGCCCAGGGCGACCAAGCGTGGCAAGAGCAAGGAGCCGCAGACTCTGGCGAGAGAGTCCGTCTTGCTTGACGACCGCGTAGGCGTGTTGGAGGACTCTGCTGCGAGAGCGGAGGAGTGCTACTCCGACCTATCCCAACATGTCAGGATGTTGGAGGAGGGGTTTCATTTGATGGAGAAGGATGTTATTGCAGCTATGGCAACATTCCGCCATCGTCTGGAGTAGTTCAAGGTGAATCTTGCCCATCGCAATGACGAGCGGGATGTGCGAGATGTGCTGCTTCAGTACATCAGTGCCCAGGTCAAGGAGGTTGAGGACCTCAAGACGAGTGAGGCACTTCTTGAGCGAACCGAGGGCGATCGAGGTGAACACCAAAGAGGACCGAGGCCAAAGGTGGGGGAGAGTACCGCGATCCAAGGGACTCAAAAGGGTGCAACGAGAGTTCAACCCTGACAGCCCTACAGCTTTGCGAGAAGGTGAAGCGCGAGAAGGCTGGGGACCTCGAGGAGGAGGACATGAGCACCGGCGAGACTATCGAGTCTTATGCGGTGCTGGAGCGGCCAGCGTCCAAGCAAAGTGCAAGTCATTTTGCCAAGGAGCCTACGAGGACCAAAAGGCGTTCTGCAGCTTGGCGGAGTACGCGTGCGTGTCGCGAAGGACATGCACACTCGAGGCGTTCGGCAGCTTGGCAGAGTGCGCGTGCGTGTCGCGGAAGACATGCACATCCGGCGAACTCTTCGCACAGCAGGCTCGCTGGTGCACTTGCTCAGAGGGGCAAGACACTTGGTGCTGGTACGGGGACAGATGGAGACATTAGGAGCAAGGCACGGTGCCGATCGCGCGCGAAGGCGAGACGAACTGCGCGGAATGCTATGCGGACTGGGATCGACTCGGCGCGCGGCGAGGGCGTCTGCACATTAGGTAGGGAGAATGTCACGAGCAAAATAGTTTTCGCTGACTTCTCCTTGACAGTGGCCCAATTTCGCTAGCGGAGCAGGTCATTAAAGAGACCCGAACCAAACCCGCTATGGGAAACTCAAAAGTTATGAAACTCCCATAAGTTATGGGGTGACTCTTGGATTTATGGCTCATTATGAGGGTGAGTTAATGTGTTATAATGAGAGAGTTAGTGGATGACTAGATTCAATGTATATAGGAGCCTATCTATAGTGAGGTTTGGCTTAGGCCAAAGGACACCAGAGATTGTGTTTGTAGGTTGTAATTCTCTTTTTCCAAATAGTGAAGTATTTAGTTTTTTGAGTGAACCTCCGCCTTTCTCTTTCTGTCATTCCCTTTGTATATTTAGTCGTAGGACGCGAAGATCCAGACTAGCAACAGGGATGAAGGCTTGCCCATCTTCGAGCAAAAAGGCGAGCGTCGCACGGGCTTTGCGAACAGAAACACTAAGGCCGTGACACTAGGGAGCATACTGCACTTGCTTCATGAAATTAAACTTTTTTTGCAAAAAATATTTTATGTATTCCTCATTTAAATAGAGGATACTTTTAATATAATTTATTTTATTTTATGAATATAGTAATATATGGTATACACGTACTTCAAATACATCAACTTCACATAGGACCAGATATAAATATTTTCATTAACATCAGTTGTGATTGTGAAAGCGTCTAATAGTGTTAGATGACTCTTACTATCAAATGAGTCCCGATATATGTTTGGTATTGATATGTGGTTATATTGAGTGGATGTTGGATTTTTTTTGCATTACTCATCTACAATTGACAAATACCATAGGAATTGATTTTTAGTATTTATTAAGATTACCTAAAAAATAATTATAGGCTTTTTGAAATTATTTGGGCCATTGGAAGGGTTGGATCAGGCCTGGAGGGTTCGAGTTGAACCGGACCCAGAGTTGCATAGACCAAGTTAATTTCGAACCGGCCCGTCCGGCTCAATCCGGTTCGGCGGTTCCGTGCTCCTTATTCTTTCCCACACACACATGACACACACGGGGACACACCCTGGTCCCTCTATAATAAATTAATTAATAAAATAAAATAATATTTATTATATAAATTAATAAATAAATAAATAAAACAATCATCTGTTTCGCCGACGACGAAAAGGCGAGGAGAGAGAGAGAGGGGGAGAGAGAGAGCGGGGAGAGGGGGAGAGAGAGAGCGGAGAGAGGGAGATCGTAGAGAGAGAGAGAGAGAGAGAGAGAGAGAGAGAGAGAGGGAGATCGTAGGGATCGCACCGGCGATCCTCGATCGCTGGATCGGGGGCGGAGGCGGCGGGGGTGGCGGAGGCGATGGTGGTGGGCGTGGGCGCGGGCGGCGGCGCGGTCTGAGGTCGCGTCGGGGCTGTGGTCGCCCTCACCATGTGGTTCTCGTTCTGGCGATCCAGGAATCGCTTCTCCCTCGACGAGCTACGGTGCGTTCGATTTCCCCTCCCCTTCGTCCCTCTAGGGTTTTTGGATCGGTGCAAGATGCGGTTCAAGAAGCGGTTTATTGCAATTTGTTGCCCTAAATCTTTATTTCTTTGGTGAATTGGTTAATCTCGGTTGCATCTTTTATGGTATTGTGTAGAAATTGCGAGATGAAGAGGTGTTGGATGATACAGAAGGGTTTTTTATGAGCAGGAAAAAATTGATTTGTTGTATGTGTTTGGTACGTAAATGGAATCTTAACCTATGAACTCGATAGACGCCAATCCAATTTAATTTTGCTGGTTTTTTCTCGTTTGGGCGTAGGCATCTTGATTAGAAGGGCATTGGTTAAAAAGAAATCTTGATTAAAAATAGTGAGCGTTTCAATTCGAGATCAATCTTTGGTGATCAGTTTGATAGACGTCAATGCAAGCATTCAATTTTAATTGTTGGTTTTGTGGAGAGAAAGCGATAAAGATCTGGGTATAGAAAGATGCTGTTCTTAAGCGTGGAGTTGAATTTGATGGAGATTGAGATGTGGAGGTTAAGCTTTGTCTTGTTATAAAGGTAAACTCGGAGAAGGCATATTTAGGTTAATTTAGGATGCATAGGTTGAGACTATGAAAAACGCCTTCAGCAGAGGATGTGGCTAGTTTTTAAACCCTGAAAAAAGGTTCTACCACAAAAATAACCCCAGCAGTGAATGAAAGATAACATCATCTTACCAAGGAATATTATAAGTAGTATGGCTTTATTATGACAGGGTTTTCATTTAAGATCTGTTTAGTTTCATGGATAAAGGCCATGGAAACTGTTTTTGGCTCAGAAAATAGTTTATCATGTGCTTGGCTGGCTAATTTCAGTAGAAAAATATTTTTTACATATTGTAGGACAAATGGCCCTTCACGTAAGCTTGGAAAAACAAGAACGAGAACCACAGGTTACTTTCTTAATGGGGGGTTTACTTCTGGATGTTCGTTTTTCTTTTCTTTCAAAACAAATTGGCATTTCCCAGAAAACAATTCTTTTCCTTTATTTCTGCGAACTGAACGCTAGAAAAAGTGAATGCCCATTTTGTTGGGAAATCTTTTTTTGTCTTGAAAACTGTTTTCTACTGTTTTACTTGGGATTAAAAGTTTAATTACAAAATTGAATGCGAAGCGCTGAGGATTTGTTTGTATGCTTTTCTTGCTAGAATATGATTTACTCAATTATTTTAGCGCTCATCAAGCTAAGACCTTTTTGCTTCCAGCAACCTTGTCACTCATATGTACTTTTTCTGTCTATGTGATGCTAATCTAAGCTCATCTTGTGCAGATATTTAACAGATCAGCTGCAAAAGATTCAAGTTGTAAATGAAGTTAACGAGGTAATTACTCATCTGAAATAAGTTCGGTAATTGAATTTTTTTATGGAGGTTTTACCTGTTAATGATGGTCATGAAGGATTTTGTCATTGAAGCACTGAGGTCGATTGCGGAGCTGCTGACATATGGTGACCAGCATGATCCATCATTTTTTGAGTGAGTATTTTAGCGGTTTTGTTTCCCTAAATGCTATTGGTGGTTTTATTTGTCTTATTACACTTATCTATTTTTAGGTTCTTCATGGAGAAGCATATTATGGGTGAATTTGCACGTATATTAAGGATTAGCAAACCACTCAAAGTTGCACTTCAGTTGTTACAGACTATGAGCATTATGATCCAGAATTTGAGAAGCGAACATGCGATTTGTAAGTGGTGTGATGGTTAAATGACCTTATGCAATGGTTAAATGAATTTGTGTCATACCACATTCGTAGTACGTGGTCTAATTAATCAAATCATCATGTGTTTCGCAGACTATATTTTCAGCAACGAACACATTAACTACATTATAACATATTCTTTTGACTTCCGAAATGAAGAATTGCTGTCATACTACATATCTTTTTTACGGTGGGTAATTGCCTCTATTTACCATGTTATCTATTCAGTATATTTGACTTTTGTTATTAATTGTTTATGTTGTTCCATTTCCCTTGTATCTGGAAGGGCAATAAGTGGAAAGTTGAACAAGAATACGATCTCACTGCTTGTGAAGACAGAAAAAGTATGAATCTCATCTCCTATTGTGCTACTAGGAGGATTTACTTTACCTTATTTTTCTTTTTCAATATTTTGGTTATGTATTACCAGCTGATCTTTATACTGCTCATGTATAAGTGCCCATATGCATAAAAGTACATGTATGGATAGTATTCGTTATGCACTTTGGCAACATTCATTATGTTGAAGTGTATAATCAGCAGTGTGCCATAATGCTGTGATTTACTGATTTTTTCAGTAGTGTGAGACTTTTTAATATTTGCTTGTCCGAGTTTCAAAGGTAGGCCAGCCTTTCCTTTGAAGATGGTGATTCAGAATGCTGAAGTGATTAGTAGTATTGTTTTAGAATTACATGAATTTTCCTACATCTATTAGATAATTTCATACGCATTCATGTTGGATTCTCTAAGTGTGTATGCCAAGGCATGCATCTCCCGCCATTGCAAGATTTATAAGGTATAATTCAAAATGCTGAGTGATTATATTCAGACTCTTTAATGAACATGACACAATATCCTCTATTTTCACATGCTAAATTTTCTCGTAGTTTTAAAAGTTTGTGGAGATGATTGACTTCATTTAGTAGTGGCCTGTTAAATTGCAGTTGTTTCCAGAGAATCACATTCATTGAACTAAATAATATGGCTGCTTAAGTTCTATATCTCCTTCTGATAGTGTATAATTCTAGGAGATCATATCATATAACACTACAATGCGACGTAGATATGTGTTGGCTTAAATAGGCCAGTATTCTGCCCTGTGCCGGGAGGCCATGTTGGGCCAAGTCGCGTTCGAAATAGCGTGAGGCTGGGTTGGGCCGAGTCATGTCCGAAGTGGCGTGAGGCTGATTGGGCCGAGTCACAATCAAGACCCCCTGGGCGCTGTATCTGTACGCTTTAAGTGAATTGGTTGCGTGTTTCTAACAGCTCGAGCTTTTGGGATTAATGGTTAGAGCCAACAATCCGACAATATGTATTATTGTTAAAGAAATTTTCTTAAGATTATCTACAAGTATTGCATAAATATACTTTGAAGCACCAAGAAACTACCTTTTATGTGTTATTTATTATTCAGAATCTGTACACATTGCATTTTATTTGCTTTAGTAAGATGATAGATCATCTGTTCACCTTGCTTGTTCTAAGATGCTAGATCATTTCATCATCACTCAGCTTCTCACTGTGAATACCTGTAAATGCTCTCAAATGTTCTTCATTATTTTGTCCACATAAGCTACTTGATCATTATTGTAAGAAACTTCGAAACATCTGATCTTCTAAAAAGAAACTTAGTCATGAGCTTGATATGTAACTCATTTGATGAACTTCATGTCATAAGATGTTTTAACTGGCTAGTCATGATTTATTTGAATGTTTTGTTATTATTATTTTTTTGTAATACTTTTTTTTAACCTTCATATAGGAGGATGTTGTTTCATTTCCGCTTTATGTTGAAGCCATACGATTTGCTTTTCATGAGGAAACTATGATTCGAATTGCTGTGCGTGCATTAACACTTAATGTCTATCACGGTAAGTTGGTAAGGTCTCAATTCCTTGTTATTATGTACCATTCTGCCTTTATTTTTCATCTATGTATGGTCACTTGTCCTAACACTTCTTTTTGTTTTTCCCTTTTCAGTTGGAGATGAATCTGTTAACAAATATGTTTCACGTGTCCCGCTATCAGAATTCTTTGCAAATATGGTCAAATATTTTCAAAAGCAGTGCATCAACTTGGACAAGTTGGCTGCCGAAATTGCTAGGTTTGATGGCCATATCTCTTGTTGGAATCATTTTGGCAACTTCTTACATCTTAGTTGAATGATAATTCTCAATTGAACACGGGAAACTATAAATTACATATTTTGAATTTTGTCTTAATATGTGACAGGATTATTTATTATATATAATACTCCAAATGCTGGCCAGTCCTCTTTCTGGTCTAATAATTTTCTTTTTTTCTCATTAGTCAGGCCAAGCTTAGGTGAGCCAGCTAGTAATACATTTTTCATGTGCCTGTGATTTGCAATTTTCTATTCTTATCTGTACTGAACGATAATTTCCTCATCCTTAAATACCTCTCCAGTTGTCATTTATTTTTTACCGACTTCCATAAATCTTGTCATTTCTAACAATAGTACCTTTTTGGCAGGAATCCAGACTCCTCCGATTCAACCTCCTCCATTCTTACTGCAGTGGAAGAGATTGAAGATAACTTATACTATTTTAGTGATGTTATATCGGCTGGGGTACCAGATCTTGGAAGATTAATAACTGACAATATACTGCAGTTTTTGGTGTTTCCATTGCTTCTGCCTTCGCTGGACAGATGTAGCAACGTAAGCGTTATTGAGTTTTGCAAAAATGCACATAATGCTCCTATATGTTGTGATTTGCACTTTACCCCTTGGCAATCACAATTACAGATAAAACCCTCAATTTGTTATAGAATCCTGTAGTCAATCCAATTGTTGAAGTGCGTAAGTGCTTACATTTTACCAAGGGATTTATCTGTCGATTTTGATTACTGGGGGTATTATCTATATTTTTCCCTTTATTTTCCCCGTAATTAATTTTCTGGACAACTTCTCCTGTCCTTTTTTATCTGATTATTGCTGCTCCAGGGTGGAGACATAGGCATCGCTACTTCCTTATACTTGCTTTGTTGTATACTACACATTTTTAAGAGCAAGGACTTGGCAAATACTATTGCTGCTACCCTTTTCTGTCCAAGAAAATTGTTTGGTTCAAACTTTCAAGCGAGGCCAAATGGCTGTTCTGTTGGTGCTCACGTGAAAGCAGACGATTCAGGAGTTTCTGTGCTAGAACCTTCTGGCTCCTCATGTTTACCCAATCATTCTTCTCAAAGTGGTTGCAGTTCATGTCATTCATTGAGGTATTTCTCTTAACGAGATACCTGCAAGGGCAAAACTCTTGAAGTGTTCTTCTTCATGCATGAATGAATTGTGACCCCTTTCCTCATTTTGTCAAAATGATTTTGGTGAACCAGTCATGCTTAGGTGATAAGATAATTTTTATTATGCAGCAAGTAGTTTTTTTTTTTTGTTGCTAGAATACAAAAGGAAACAAACTTAGAAATTTAGATCTTGTTTGGTTACGCTCCAGAATCCACATTTTCCCTTTTTGATTTCTTAAACTCAATTCTATTTGACTGACGATGTTGCATAGATAAGGATATGGGCTTCAGATACACTACAATATGGATATGGCTATAGGGTAAATTCTGAATATCTTAGGATCCCACAAATTCATCAAGAAACAAAATCAGCAGACCAGCATTACTCTTGGGTTTTATCAACCATGAATCTATGATGTAAGTGCCATCCAAATGCATAAGTTTTTGGATCCAGACTGCTTAACGATGATTTAGTGCCTATTAGACCCAAAAGAACTGTGTCTTGTATTCTGCAAGCAATTCTCATGTGTCTTTCAAGTATCCCTTTAGTGCGCAAATCCATTTGCTCGGGCATTCGGTTGCATAGAATTTGAGTTTAAGAAAACAGAGGAAAACAGATGGTATAGTTAAACAAAACCTTAATGTGTCAATGCATCAAATTCATCTACAAGTTAAATGATCAAAGAAATTATAATCCTTTTTTTCCATTATTGAAGGCAAAATTCGTGGATAATTAAGGCCTTACCGACTGATTAGATTAAGATGCATATTTCTGTATTCCAGGGAAGTCCTGCTATCATATATAACTGCTGGAGATGACTTGCAAGTATTAGGTTCCTTGAGTTTTCTTGCTACCTTGTTGCAGACAAAAGGTCAAGGAACATTATTATTGTTTTTTTGCCCATACTGCATATCTAGCCAAATCTGTTAATTACTGAAGTATATATCAGTTTTTGTAGAACTCGATGAATCGATGCTAGATGCACTTGGAATTCTTCCTCAAAGAAAGCAGCACAAAAGGCTCCTGCTTGTAAGTTTTGCTGATGCCCTTGTGGCTCTACATTTTGACTCTAGTTTTTAGGCCTATTATGGATACCTTTAAAGTTTCTCTAATTTTCTCCTTTTAGAATATCAAGTTGCTATCATAACTGAACTCTCTTGATTGATATTATAATGCTTATGCTTTCAGTTTTGTATTTTGATAGGCCATTATTGATCAAAATTATCTTAAGAATTTTTTCCTTAATGCCTGTATAGCAAGCAATATTATTGGTTAGTTACAATAAATTAAATGGATTTCTCTAGCATCATGGGTTCCTGGTTTGTATTGGATATTGGAACATTGCACCACTATCAACTTCTTATTTGATAGTTTTCTTTTATATCACTTTTCCTGTGCTCATGCAATAGGCATGAAACTGCACTATAACCTCCATGTTATTTTACGGAAACATAGGTTAGGGCCTTGTTTGGTCAGCTTTTTTTTTTTTTTTTTGTCAAACTGCGATTTGTGTTGTGACTTGTGAGTGAATTCACCAGTGAATGGGCTTTTCTTTTTTTTTTTTGTTATTGTGGGTTAGCATGCAAATCTCTTAAAAAAACTGCAAAACAAGCTACTTCTAGGGGCCCGTTTGTTATTGAGGGCCTGCTTAATACTGTCGGGCAAAAACGAATTGTGGCCAAAGCATGTAAAGATATACTTCTCTGTCTTTTGGTGGGACCACAGAAATAATATCTTACCCACTGAACAAGTGCAATCTGTGTGACATGGTATCATTTATGGAAACAAATGGAATTTTTTCCTGTTGCATTTGCTTATCAGATGTAAACACAGTTTGCCTGCAATCAGAGCCTAAGTTTTTGTTTTTTATTCCCAAACAGACCCCATAGATGTATAAATTGCAAACAATCCATGATCTGCTGGTCAATTCAATTTCATGAGTTTAAGTTAAAAAAAAATAAAAGAAAACAGAATGACAAATATTAGCCAAACAAGGCCTAACACTTTGGCAATATTTATTAGCAAAAAGAGGACAGATAATGTGCATTATTGTGCCTTGAGAAACAACAAACAGGGTAGATAAAATTGCATGCATAACTGAATCAACTACATTGACTAAAACTTATTTATATACTCTTTTGTCCCTTGGAATTTAAATCATGGCAAATTCAGCCTCAAATAATAAATTTGGTTGTGCTTGTCAAAAATCACCTGTACAAAGTTAACTCAAATCTGAGTAAAACAAAATTCCAACTAATGGAGGGTAAAATAGCTGTAGTGAATAGATGTCTCTTTGATAGTAATAATAGTTAGTCTCAGAAAATGTTGGTGGTATGCCTAGCTGTCTTCACGCAATTAAGTGGATTACAACACACTCCGTCTGGACTTCCTTTCATATTTCATCTTCATTTATTTTTTTGGATAATCTTTCGAGCGTGAAACAAATCCTTGTTTCTAGAGCAGGAAGGATGAATCTTTGTTTTGTTTTCTAAAGAATTCAACTTATATGCACCATGAACATGCACTAATCTCTTCAATTATTGTGTCTTTTTTATGTGGTATGGCCCCTTTGTAGAAAAGTGTGTTCTGCTGTTGCTATATTGAGATTTAAGAAAATGATTTTGTTGTGTTTTGGCAGCAAGCTTTGGTTGGTGAAGATTCAGCTGAAGAACAGCTATTTGCCACTGAGAGAAGTGCAACAAAGGATGACATTTGTGGCGACCTTGATAGCTACCTGAAGAAAATAGAGGTATGAAAAGCGACTTGTCGACCTTTCCAAATAACCCTTCGCATCTTTTAACTATATGGGTGGATTTCTTCCTATTTGCCTCATGTGATATATGGAAAAGAACTAGTTTTCCAGTTTCGTCATCCTGCTTTTCTTGTTTCTTTAGCTGGATTCTGTTTGATGTTATAAACAGTCTGGTGCGCGTGTTCAGTTTCATTGTTCACAAGCTATAAGTCACCATGGATACGGAGTTTGTCTGCTAATACTAGAGGATACTGAGTTTGTCCGCTAATACTAGAGGCATTTGTTTTTTAAGTTAGAAGTATGTTTTATTTTTCTTTGCAGGGTGAATATGGGCTGTTGTGTCATCAGATGGAGCATCGAATAAGCCCTGAGGTGCATCGTTCTCAGGTTGAATTTTAATTGTGCATATCTCCCTTCTGATTCTTTTCCTTAACCTTGCATATATCTCCTTTCTTATTCTTCCTTAATAGTTTGATATATAGAAGCCATACAGATTATTTTTTTTTGAGAAAAGAAGCCATACAGATTATGATTCTCAGAAATCAGCTGAAGAACCTCATGAATTTATGCCAAATCTTTGTATTGTTTTGCTGCACTGGAAGATCAACTTGCTGAAAGTTTGGTTGAAGAAAATTAGTAGTAATCACTATAAAACTTACCCCATTCTCTGGTGCTAGAGTTCCATAATATTCATGTATTTTGCGCATACATTAGGAAGCGCTTGGTGATACAGCAAATTTTGTGTATCAATCCAAAGAAAGTCAAGATTATAGTTGACAATGTTACAATTCCTAACTTGAGAATATGTTGTGTTCTCCAGGTGCTTGATGCGTTAGTCAGCCTTTTCTGCAGGTCTGATGTATCTGCGGAGATTCGATGGGTTGGCGGTTGGCTTTTGAGGCAGCTGCTGCCTCATGGCGAGGAACAACTTAGTGCTGTTCATCTTGAACGACTCAAGGTACGTTCAAAGACATCGTTTTTTAATCTTACTTTTATGTTTGCACATGATTACTGTATTTTGCGAAGGAAGTATCAAGCATAAATATTCTTGATTTTTTTGTTTTGAAAGCCTTTGTTACAATATTGTAGATTACTTAAGAGAGAGCCAATTTTAGTACCGAAATTGCAATACCGGATTTTGATGCCATCAAATTCTCTTTTTATATTTATATGACCTCAGATGATGTTAAAAATAGATATTTCCTTACAGATGCATCAGACATGCAATATGGACAATTGAAATATATTTTGTGATCTTAGAAAAAAAAATTGATAAACACTTTGTAGCGAAAAAATTTCAGTATATAGAACATTTTTGGATGCCTCACTGGGTAAGTAGACAATCAAAAGAACACTAGAATCAATTTGGTCAGTTTCTCGTAGCTAATTGGGTGACAATTCCAGACGATAAACAGTTTTTAATGTTGGTATTTCTAGGAAAAAGCTACTGTCTTAGTTCTTGCAAAAACTCTAAATGTTATAGCTGAACAAACTAGGTCTTTAACTGCCTGCAGATCGATCTCTTCTAGAGCATCAAATCTCGAATGCTGGATACACTCTTTTTTATGCCTTTAACACTAGCATTAGAAAATGAGCATTACATAATGTGTTATAGTTTAGGTTCTCAGGTGTAAAGAAGTTGTTTGTGATAGTATATACTGCTACTTGTTGGATTTTCTTCTTTTTTTTTTTTTATACTTTTAACTCATCATTTGTTTCTAATATTGTTAAAAAAAAATGTTAGCATTCATTTTGCAACGTTCTCATTCATGCAAGGAAAACTTGGAAAGGCAAACAAACAGTAGGCTGTGAAATATGAATATTAGTTCTGTATTATAACAACTTGAAACAGTGCATTGTTAGATCAGACGTTCTTCTGCTTGTTTTTGATATGGAAAACCATTTTCGGACAGGATTCGCACAAGAATTCTACTGCTAATCTTTTAAAGGAAATCAAAGGATGCTGGTCGGATTTGCTCTTGGTCACTCTTAAAGATGTATGGAGGACTTGCAAGAAAGGTTTGATCAATCTCTCTGAGACTAAAATTGATGTGTTTTTTATATTGAATTTGGCTGATAATTTATTATTATTTTTTCCATACACGAATCAGCAATTGAGGCATCATCACCTCCGAAGGACCCCAAATCCATACTATATCCGTTACAAACATGTTCCTATGGAGGTTAGATTTTGTTATTTTTCACTGCAAACTTTCTTACATAATTATATATGTTTGGTTAGAAAACCTTTTCTCCCTATTATCAGATACTTCAGGTGAATCTTCTTTAGCTGTTGGCGAGAGGATGCATGAGATGGTTAAGGTTAGTAGTAGTTATAGTGGTTGCAATTCTGATTATTACTTTATTATACTTCTTGTTCTTGTGCTTCTGGGTGCTGAGGTGGTTGTACTAAGAGTTTTACATGTCTAAAATTGAACATGAAGGTCATTGAATATAAGTGTATCTGTAATGGGACTGTAACCTTGAAAAGCGCAACATGAAAGAAAATCGTTGATTTCAGAAACCCACTCTGTTTTTGTCGGACAGCAACCCATTTGAAAAATTATAAACTGATAATTTTTTAGGCTACTTGGTAGGAATAAATAAATGATTTCTTATATAGAGGCTCTTTAGATGTTGTACATCACATTAAATGGTTTACATATCACTTTAAGGTCTTTACTTATTAATTTGACACTTGTGTAATACTTTCAGGCTTATAATAGTGTTACTTGGTTCCTATATACATGTACGTATAATTTTGTACTTGTCTATGTATGAAACTGAAAAACTTAAAATAGCAAAAGGTAAACTGAATTATTCCATTTAACAAACTGTATAAGTTATTTGATCCTATGCATTCTCATCAGGTAATGCTTTAGATCACATGTAATAGACCTTCCCTGAAGTTTCATGTCTGAAAGCCTTTCAATAGAAGAAAACAAAAGAAAAGAAATTAGGCAAGTTAGCTATAATGACAAAAAAACCTCTTTGGCACCGAAAAGCAATGATGTCATATAAACAATGCCTATCATGATATATATCTTTAGGGCTTGGAAAATATGGTACCCTTGCACTATCATATGTGCATTAGATGAGCATACCCTTTGGGAGTATTCTATACTTGCACTTTTTCTTTGTGCTGTTTTTGTTTTTTTGACTCATTGGTGATGATTGTCCAGGTTTTTGTTTTCCAACGTCAACTGCTAGTTTTTTCTCTTGGAGGAACTTTAGCCGATCAACCCACAATAAATTCTCCAATGTTTTCTCCTCGAGGTTCTGAAACAAAATCTGCTGGTTTAGATGTTCTAGTACCGAAACCTGGCTCTGAAATTGATTTGGGTATGCTAGAAGATTGGCATCTCTTTATTCATTTCGATTTCGATATATTTTCCTGCAAAATATGAATTTTCATATATGCCCTTCAAAAGCTTTTTTTTTTTGACATTTTTACCCTTGTTGTTACATAATAACATTCTGATAAGAGAGCTATTTCCTTCCGTGAATTAGATGACTCCCCAACGTAAGTTGAGGGGTTTTGAGTTAATTTTTTCCAGGTTAAAGATCAGGTAGGATTTATCAAAAAATGAAAAGAAAAGAAAAGATATGCCAATTCAGGTTGTACGGGTTGCATATGTCTATTTATAGATGATGTTCTAGGGATATACATGTTAGAGGCCCTATCTATTAGCGGCATATTTGGCTGCATTGCCGGATTTATCTTACAGCCTGCTTTCTTGTGCTCTTTTTTCCAGCTAATGCTGTACCCTGTAGAATAGCATTTGAGAGAGGGAAAGAACGCTACTTTTCTTTTTTAGCTATGTCTAAGGGAACATCTGGTTGGCTGCTTCTTGTGGAAGAGTTACCCCTCAAGCAGCAACGTGGAATTATTCGTGTCATAGCCCCCTTGGCCGGCTCAGATGTATGTATATCAAATCTTCTATAGAAAAATTGAATTGCGAGCTTTCTTTTCCTATGACTTGTCTGAAAAATTATTTGAATTGCGAGCTTTCTTTTGCTTTGACTTTTTGAAAAATTATTGTCCGTTGTCTTCGATATGTCAGCTATAAATTTTAAAATTGTTTGATATAAGTTGAAAGCTGTTGTAGCTTTTGCTTACTAGAAATGTTTGATGTAGGGTATTTTTTAAAACATGCAGAAGTCGTAAAGCTGCTAAACTAAGAATGTAGAACTTCCTTCTGGCTTGTAAAAATTTGCGCAATTTGTTTTTTATTTTTATTTTTAATTTTAATGCTTAGGGTTTTGGCTTTCTGAAGAAAGTAGCTACTGTGGTAAATTTGCATTTTAGCTTACTCATCATTGACACTTTTAATAGGTGAATGAGATTGACATCATGGACACTTTCTATAGGTTGGGCTCAAGCTCATTTACACACAGCTTTTCTACCGTAAATCATGCCTTATCAAATTGAGATGTAGTGAAGTGCTTTTTGTTCATGTTTTTGCTGTAAACCAAAAGAATATACTGGCAAAGTTTCCTTCAATGATTTTGTTGAAGGCACTTCATTGCGCAAGCGGAAGCAGTTCTAACATTGATTGGATGGAACTTGGTGAGCAAACAATCAATAGGGAGTTTGCTCCTATTAGGAACGTAAAAACCGATGCTTATAATATTGCTTTTACTTTTAAATTTGATTCTCTTCTGTTTTGCTTTTTCTATATGTTGTTGCACAGCAACTTTGATTTTCTCAAGTCTTGACAAACCCAATTGGGAAAAATGGATGCTTGGGATAGCGTGAATAAAATGTTAATTTACAAGGTTCTGATTTTCTTCTCTTTTGTCATTCTGCAATCAGCCTAGGATAGACGAGGAGCATCCAAAGTGGTTGCATTTACGCATACGCCCCTCAACCCTACCTTTCTTGGATCCCTCAAAGTACAATGGATTTGGTAAAACCAAAATGAAGGTTTTGGTTGATGGGAGATGGACATTAGCCTTTAGAGAAGAGCAGGTTTGCAAGGCAGCACATTCTATGGTAATCGAAGCTATGAATCTCCAACAAAAGGAGGTGGAGAGGCTAGTAAATCAATTGCTCGAACTTGATTCTCTAAATGTTCGTGAGGTTGAAGTTTGAAATGATAAAGACCAGAATTGTATATTAGTATTAGCTGGTTAGCTCCTTACAAGTTGCCCTCTGTAACATACAGCTATAGAGTTTGAGCCATTTGAGTTGTGGGACTAGCTCAATACAATTAATTCTTTGTACATTAGTTTGTAATTTTTTTTTTCTTTTCTCTCTTGTAATCTATGTGCATCATAATTCATTCTTTAACAAGCCAGAGGGCAGATTTTAGTTTAATTTTAGTTTACTCTCATTGAGAAGTAATGCATCAGTGGATACTCCTTGGTGCTTCAGAATTTTCTTGTACTATCTCTGGAGCTGGCTCAATGACCTTTGCTTTTACACTCATTGTTTCCCTTTCTCTTACTTATATATATATATATATATATATATATATATATAGTTCTAACATAACTTTTCATATAGCCATGGAGAAAAGTTAAGTTGTGCACAATGCATATCGTTTGGAGGTAACATGGTGCTTTTGAGTTTTCACATACTATTTCAGGGCCTTTTTTCTTTGTTAACTCGTTGGAACACAGGCAGAGAAGAAAGGGAGCAAGATTTATATTTATGTATTTGGTCAGTTTTTTTAGACTGTATATTCTTGATTCTTAAAATAATAAATATGTCACCCAGGGCAACTGAACAATTTTAAATTCTTACTATGTTAGCAGGTTATTGCTGAACTTTCACAAGCTTCCAATCTTTACAAGGACCTCGGCAGTAGAACATGAAAGAAGCAAGCTGAATGGTTAGGTAATTTTCACAACTTCCATTGGATTATCAAGTTTTCCTGTCTTACTATTATCTTACTGTTTTCAATTTTACAATCTCTCCTAGAATGAAGGAAATTTTCTAGCAGAAGTTTGTTGTAGAATGAGCTTTGTGTTTTTGTTGTCTGACAGGTTAAAATGCACCCTCTCTTATTTACATTAGTTGTTTGGATGGGGGGGTGTTGGGAGCCATTTATGTCCTAGGAACTTGTTTTAGGAGGACTTTTCTATGGAACTAGTGTTTAACTTGACACTTGAAAAGGTAAAAAAAATATCAGGTTACAATGTAGTAAGATAGACCCACTTCTTCTCTCTCCTTTTTGGAATTATTTGCTCCAATTTACTTCTGACAAGATGAAATTTTCTTGGGACAAAAAGAGGGTGCATCGTTCTATCGGAACATAAACAACATGGGAGGTTGAAAATGTTGCTGGTTGGTTTAACGCAACAGAAGCTAAAAGCTCTTTAAGGGCATTAATGTTTCTTCACAAAATTTTATGTTTTGCATGTCAACTTGTAATTTTATTTGATTATATCTGAAAATAAGGCTCTTTGGTACATTAAGATGTATATCAAGGAAATTGTGAGAACGAAAGTTCTATGATATACAAATTTTGGAAGAACCCATGTGAACCCAATGCACCATAGTGAACATGTCATTCATCTTCCAATACCTGGTTAATTAGGAGAAAAATGATCTCCTACATTGATATATCTTGTGACTGCTACTATCCAAATCATTCATCTTCATTATCATTATACCTAGTAGGAGTAGTATTCCCATAATCATAGGTTTAATCATGCTCAAAATTTTTGGACGAGCATCATTAACCAAAACACCATGAAAATTCACGAAGGGACTGTCATTTCTCCTTTTCAGGTGTTCTCCTGAATTATTGAGCCCTTCTCTTTTAGATTTGCGGTTCAATTATTGTGTTTACAGGCATAATTACTTTAATCTTATCGTACAGCGCATTGTTTTCTTTACCTAAAGATGGTGATTACCATGTGCGTTGTGCTACGCCCTTTTGCCACCTGTAGTACTACTATTACTACTACTACTGCACTTTCTATTATTATTGGTAAAGTCTCTTTTCACATTAAATCCTCATATAGAAGTACTACATTTCCTCCCATATGTAAAAAGTGGTTTATTTCTTTAGTGTTATAAGGGAATTAGATACCATCCTCATTCATGGAGGGAAACCAAAAGGCATTTCAACACAATGGGTGGTAGCTATGCTAAGCATATGACAGTGCCTTGCTTTTCTCTGCCTTTTTCCCATTCTTTTTCATATGTGTTTGAGGGTTAAGAAACCATCACTCTCTGGGGTCCTTAGCCCATTATCATATCTAGGGCAAATACCAAAACCCCCTCAAAGGTGGTGTGCACTACCACCTCCCAATCTTTTACCTCAAAAGAGGTGCTTAAATTAGTCTAAATTCTTGCTATGCTTTTTCCACTAAAGGTGGTAGGCCACATTGTTTTGTGTTAAGTATTCTTAGTGGGCTTTATAAGTGGGGTCCATGACAATGAGAAGTCTAGTGAAAATGGTTATCTTCAGGAATTTGTAAGTACTCAGTGTCCTCCATATATGCCTCCTAAAGTAGTTGAGGGCCCAATGATTGAGACCTGTCAAGATTTAAGCTACAAAGGAGAACAATGAACTTAATATATGCATTCCATTTCTTTTTTCACATTTTATGTTATATTAAAAATGAAATTTTGTAAGGTTGGTAACTAATGGGTGCTATAGAAAATGTAAATTAGGTATTAATTTCTTAGTACTATGGTTTTCTTGTCACAACCTTGGCTCTGTAGAAACATGTAAATGCATCTAAGCACCCATTTTATGCACAGCTTCAGCAGTTTCTCAGTTTATTTGTTTGAATCACCAGTATCATGAAAATATAATAATGTTTAGATATTTGTTAGGTTGATATAGCCAAGTCCTGGTTCTTTAATGCAGCTAAAATTGAACCACTTTTCCTTATTTTTCGGATTGATTGACCACTACTTTGAAGGCTTAGTGGATCAAGTTGCTTGTACATTGGTCACATCACCTAGTCTAATCTTTAGTGGATGTGTCTTCAGAATATTTTACCGGTCATTAGGGATGGCGCACTATCACGTGAGTATTCACAACAAGTACTTGGGTAAAGGATACCATACTTAATCGCTCAATAGCGTTCTTACAAATTATACTAGCAGTAGAGAACAAAGCAGAGAATATTCATATAGTGATATCACTTGAACCTCCAAAGCTAGTGTCCTAGGTACAAGTGGTCGATTAAATTTTTTGGTGACTTCATTAGTAGAGGAGAAAAGGCATTGTTCCAGTGTTTACGAGGAGAGCCAATGGCTAGGTAATGATGGTGATCAGGATAACAACTTTAGCTTTTTGCCACTTACTCCCTTGAAAGAGTAGAAAAGCTGATAGTGAGCACATTTGAGTGTTCAAATTCTTAGGGCTTAAGATCTATCATCATGAATGCTTTACCATACCTTATTAAATTCATGTGTATGCTCCTCTACATGGCTCCTTGGGTCAAAGCAATGATAAAGAATATAAGAGCTTTTGCTTTTAGATGAATAAAATAATGAAGCGCAAGGATCATTGGTTATTGGACTGGTGGAGGATTACTACTTTTCCATCGAATTATAATGGCAACATTAGAAGACCTCCTTTGTTAGCTCAAGTGTGATGAGCAAAAAGATAGAGAGATATAAAGGTTTTGTGGGTGAGCTGCAACTCCCTCTTATGTCAAAAGCTCTTTGTCTTTCTATGGATTATGTATTAAATACTTTCTCATTGTAGTTGATTAAGCAAACTATTATTGGGTTTGATTTGCCTAAGAGAGTATATATACATTCTCAGCAAACCTAGTTACATAGTTATCTTTCCTAAACTTTTTTAAGTTTTTCCTTTTTCTTTTGAGTGGCAAATCTTCTTATGGGTTATGTAGTGGACTTGTGTGTTCCTACCAAACTATGCTTTTATGAATGTGGCTTTAGAATGGAACCTATTAGACTCCCATGTGATGTGCTAATCATAGTTGTTTGATTTTAGATGGTATTAAGTAAGTTTCAATTTGTCCAGCTAGTAGAAAAGAGATGATTATTTAGTAACAATGGATATATATAGGCTTTTTATTTTTGAAGTTCTATGACTATGATAGCACCTCTCACCCTGTGTCATTATTAGAAAATAAAAACCCCTAAAGTGAAACCCCAAAAAGTAAATAGCTTGAACAACTTCCAATCATACCCATTTGTTGGATTCCTCCTTGGAATCCTAAAACCAAGGAGTCACTTAAACCATCTCATGGACCCATGAACCCAACACTTCTCCTTCTCTGAAGCAAAACAATGAATGCTATGTATATATGTACAATAATGGACTCAAAAAAGGTGTTAACTCCAAAAAGCTTCATTGGTCACTCATCCCAACCCAACCCAGGCTTTTCTTTTTTCACCAATCTGAATACAAGTGAGCATGTCTTCTTCTTTTTTATCTTGGGTTATTTTTTATTCCCCCTTCTTCCAATGACTTTTCTAGCGTGCATGCAAAGTGCCTCCAAACAAAAGGGAGAACAAAAGATGGCCAGAGTTTGTCCCCTCTCATGTCCTCTCTCCACAGACCAAAAAAAAAAAAAAAAAAAACAGAAGGAAAACAACACCAGCTACTTTTGATAATAATAATAATAACAATAATAGATAGACAATTATTTAGATACATTGACAAGGGGATAATACCAGCTCATGATATGGTATAAAAAAATTATTGTTTTGAATAGTTATGCAGTTTTAAGTATATCCTACTCTCAGAAACTCCTTTTTTATACCTTTATCCTCTATTAGATGCTTCTTAACACGTATCTAAGGACACTAACCTAAGAATAAATGTCCATGTAAATATTGACTTATTATTAATAATGACGGGGTTAGATTGGCTCGACTCTGATTATGATTCACTCCGTGAACGAATCACGATCCAATCGAAACCACACTAACATAAACAAGTTGGACTCTGGTTGAGATTGCGAGGACAACAACAATGATGGTGATGGTGATGGTGATGATGACGACGATCATAAATGAAAAAAAGCAAAGAGATTAAGAAAAAAAAAGAGTACATAATGGCATTTTTGGAAAATCTAATATTTTACAAGGGATGATGCATGGTGACAGGGGACAGATGATCGAGATTAGTGTTCAGTCCACATGAATCCTACTGGGTAGAACTGATCCCTGGAACCCTAACTCCCCTGAATTTACCTCTTTACCCTCAAACCCTAGCCTCACCCCCCCTTCCCCGCCCTTTTTGACCGTTGCCAAACCAGTTTGAAAAACCTCTCTCACCCACCTCTCATACAAACTCTCCAGGAAATACCCAGAAGCTCTTACCATCCCCTCCACCACTGTTTCCTCTACATGAAGGCCATTCGCTCGGTCGCCGGTCCTGTCGAAAGCTTGGTTGAGCTTCGATACGATGTGGTCGGAGATGAGTCGGAACGAGTCGGGCCCTGCTTCGAAGGTGAACGAGGCGGCGACCGATTCGAGTATTCCGTGCGGGAGATTGGTGTTCGTAGTATCCCCTCCTTCGTGGGTGAGATCGCTCGGGACGGCGTCCTCCTCTTCTTCGTTAACCCCCTCGTTCGCCTTCTCGCCATTTCCCTCGTCGTCGTCCTCCTCCTCGAAGCAAACGTTCAGATCGAAACCGTTCTTTTCGATTCTCGGTTTCTTGGATTTGTTCGGCAATTCGGTCGGAGCCTTCCTTTTGAGATCACCGACTGGCAATTGCTCTTCGACCCACATCCTCATCGCGAGCACATTGCTCTCCTGTTCTTCGCCGCTAGAAGTAGCGAGAATGATGATCGAATTCGATAGAGCTAATTCTCTCCCCAATGGGTCCACAAAAGATCCGATTTTTAGGCCATCTACTAAAGAGTTCGCGAAATTGGTATCCGCTCGATCTATGCCCTCGATCAAGATCACGCATTTCTCGTCTTTCTTCAGGGCTTCCGAGAGGATCTCGGAGCATGAACTCCCTCTTCTCGCCGATTCCCTCACGTTTACGCAAACTAAACCATCGATCGATCCGCACCAGGACTCCGCGATCACCATCGCCGCCCTTCTCTTGGCGACGCGATCGTTCCCTCGCATCAGAAACCAAGTGCCCTTCCTCTCGCCAGCATCACAATCGACGAGAGCCTCGACGATCGAACTAACGGCGCCCAACTGCCAAAAGATGTTCTCCTTCAATCGCCTCTCCAGTTCCCGCAGGTCTCCGATCCCTCCCCTCTTGTTCGCCTCAAGCGAAGTCGCCGAATCCGAGAAAAGCGGAGTGCCCAACACCAAAGCTGTTTTCACTTCCTGGTTTTCGGGCTTCTTGAGGGAGCTTAATCCCACCTCCTGGGTATTATCAAAGCTCAGCAAACATGGCTCAGTAAATGGCTTGTTTTGTTTGTTCTGCGAGTCACCGAGCCGCCGCCATGGATGCGAGGAAGCATAAGCAGCGAAGCTCTTCCCAGTTAGGCCTTGGTTAAACAGAGAAGGGAGTGGATGAATCCTGTTGTTTTGACCATGATGGATTCTCTGACATAATCTATTCCATTTCCTCCTCAATTCAACCAAGTTATCCTGTATTTAGATAAATCACATTAGTTACTAAACAGTATATTGAAATATAAGAACAAATATAAGTTAAGTTCACTTCTTTTTTTCTTGTTCTTTTTTTTACCTTGTTAAGTGGTTGCAACCAAAGAGGCAAAGTGGTAGAGGCAAAGTTAGTGCTTTTGGCTTCTGGGCTGTAGGATGAAGCTTCTTTCTCATAGTTGCTGCTGCATTCAACACAGCAGGTGAGCTTATCTTCTTCCTCCTTGCTGGGGCTAAAAGCCTGCGGCTCCAGCATTTGGAAGGGATACTGAGCTATTTTTGTCACCCTTGAGTCCAAACCACTGTACAAAAATGAAACAATAAGAGAGAGAAATTTAAGTAATATAATCTTTTGTTCTCTTCTTCAGTTATATAGCAAAAAGGAAAAGTAAAACTATCCAAGGAAGTTTCATTATTAATTTGTTTGGGTCATTATATGAGTTGAGTTTTCTGTTTTTCTTTTTCTTTTTCTTGCCTTTTTGATCAGAAAAGATAAATGGAGCAAGTAAAAACAAGGCACATTGGGCTTCAATCCTATATATAAGAGTTTCCATTAGTGGAAATTGATATATATTTGGTTGGTTTTATTCCAAAGAGAGGAAAATGAAAATGACCATCCTCTCTTTGTATATATATATATATATATATACTCACTACTTTCACAACAATGTAGCTTATAAGATGATAAGAACAACAAGTGAAACAAGCATGAGAAGAGAACAACTACAGTGACACTTGCAACAGAATAAAAATCACCATATCTATGTCAAAAAGAGACAAAATTATACTCCTTAAAAAATAAAAATAAAAATAAAAAAACAGAGAGGGGGACTCACCTTGTTGGAGCTTGTAGGCTCAATGCAAGCCCACCTGAGGGAACCATCACAGCTTGTAGGGCCCACTGTGCCTCCAATGAGTGCTTCCTCATTTGACACCTCATGTATGTGCTGTAGCATGAAGTGGCCAACACCCACACCCTGTTGCTGGGTACATTGTTGGGTGAGCCATTGTTCACCTCCCCCAGCATCCTCCCAACCTCCTCAACCATGTACTCCACTCCACCCCACTCCCCATCCTTTGCTTCACCATCAACCACCCACCTCAAATCCCCAACATATATGATCACACATCCACCACCACCACTCCCCCCCTTCTCTACTAAAGCTGAGGAGCTAAGCACCTTCCTCTTGAGCTCACTCACCTTTGTGTCCACATCTCCTCTGCTCATTAGCCTCAAATGGAGATAGGAGAGTTGGAACTTGATGAAGCAGCAGGGTTTGAGCTCATTTGGAACATCCCCTCTCTCCACCCTCCTCATCAGCTCACTCACAAGGCTCTCATTGGTGGGAGCAGAGTCCCCCACCACCACCACACTCCTCCTCCTCCTCCTCCCCTGCTTCCTCACCAACACCTCCAAAAGCAGCCGCAGATCCTCACTCTGTGACAAATAGTGGTGGTTTGCTGGGTTGTTTGGTTCAGAGCTGGGTTTCAGGAACTGGGTTTGCCAGAAACATCCCTGGGGATCAAAGTAGAACGGGGGAGATGATGATGAGGTGAGGGAAACAGAGGAGGAGGAGGAGGAGCTCTGTTCTTCGAAGTTGCTCTTAACAGAGGTGCTGGAGAAACCAGCCTCCCTCATCACTCTGCTCACGCTCGGGTCATCCAAGATGGAGATGATGAGCTGCTCGAGCTCCACTTTGATGGCCAAGAGCGGCTGTGGCGACTGCGGCGACAGCTGCTGCTGCTGCTGCTGCTGCTGCAGCTCAATGCAGCCTCTTCTTTGGTGGGCTTGAGCTCTCTTGAGAGCAGCGATGAGAGCATTGGAGAGAGTTGGGTGGGAGTGGATGAGAGAGTTAGTAGCAGCAGCAGTGGTGGTGGTAGAGGAGCAAGAGGAAGTGGAGGAGGAGGGGGGTGGTGGGGTTGTGGGGAGTCTATTGAGTGCGACATTGAAGCAGAGCTCGAGGGCTCTGCACTGGAGAGGGTGAGAAGCAGGGTGGTGGGGGTGTGATTTGAGACAAGCTCTTCTGAGTAGATTGGAGGAAGGAAATGGAGAAGAGGAAGAGGAGGAGGAAGAAGAAGAAGAGGCAGAGGAGGTGAGGAGGGTGGCGGCTACGTGGAGAGGTGTCACTTGTGCATGGCCTCTCCTCCTTGCTAAGTTCAGGGACAGCTTCAGCACTGTGGCTGCCTCTGCTGTGAGGGCCTGTTGGATTGTGCAAGCCCCTGTTCGCATCACTCTCCACCTCCCCACTACTCCCCCCACCCCCCCTACACCAATCTCTCTCTCTCTCTCTAGTTAACTCCTTTGTGTTACTTGTAGCTCTACTTCTCTCTCTCTCTCTCTCTAGTGGGTTTTCTATGTTTCAGGAGATAANTGGATTGTGCAAGCCCCTGTTCGCATCACTCTCCACCTCCCCACTACTCCCCCCACCCCCCCTACACCAATCTCTCTCTCTCTCTCTAGTTAACTCCTTTGTGTTACTTGTAGCTCTTGTGTTCTTTTACTCTGTCTAAGCAAGCAATGTAGTGTAACTAAGCTCCTCTGTTTTGCTTCAAGCTACACTGGTCTCTCTAGTGGGTTTTCTATGTTTCAGGAGATAACTTTGCTTCAATGTTGGAATGAGGGGGGAGTTTTTTGAAGTGGAAAAGAAGAAGAAGAAGGGGTGGGGAGGTGGAGAGATGGGGTGGGGTGGGTGCTTTATACAACAATACATCCATGCTTTTTTCATAATATAATATAATATAATATAAAATAAATAAATAAGAAAATGAAGCTCACCTCACTTCATATTCTCTCTCTCTCTCTCTCTCTCTCCACTGTTGTGGCTCTGTGTGTGTCCTTTTTTTCTGCTGTGGGTGTAGTTGTTGTTGTTGCTGTTGCTGTTGCTGTTGCTTTTCATTACCACTTCAGGTGTTGCTTCCTTTCTCTTCCCACAGGCACTTTTTTCTCCCCACCTCACTAATCTCTTATTTGTTTAGTAAAAGCACTTTTTATTGTTCTTGTTATTATATTTTATATGCTTATTGGAGCCAAAATAAGAGTGAGATTTTTGAATGGGGTGACCTTAAAAGAAAAGAGTGGTTTAGGACTTGGGAGGAGGAGCATCCAACATGCTAATATACAAATGATGACTTTTTGTATTAGTTTAATAGCACCACAAGTGTATATATGTATATTATATATTATGCTTATGATTATTAAACAATGAGGGGAAGGAAATGTAGTGTACCACTCCATCCCTTCACTATGGGCCAAAACTTATGTTCATTCATACTTCCACTCTGAAACTATTTTTTTTTATTATTAATTGTCAGAAAGATTTTAACAAACATATTATTAGTGTTTCTGTGAGCACTCATATGTGACTAAATATATGACGATTACTTTGATGTTAGTATTTAGCTAAATTACTTTCGTTCCTATCGGATCGTTGGCGCTAACCATTAATCCCAAAAGCTCAAGCTGTTAGAAATACGCAACAAATTCATTTAAAGCGTACAGATACAACGCCTACGGGTCTCGATTGTGACTCGACCCAACTAGCCTCACGCTACTTCGAACTTGACTCGGCCCACTCAGCTTCACGACACTTCGAACATGACTCGGCCCACACATGACCCCCCGCACAGGGTAAAATACTGGTCTATTTAAGCCAACAATATGCTGTACTAAAATCAAGACGAGCCACATGCGTAGGATTTTTCTATCCACACAGACAGTGGCATTAGGCACAAAANAATTTCTTTACTTGAAAAGCAGTAGTTACCAAAAAACTTCTAGCTGGGACAAAAGCTAAATATTACAACTTAAGCTTTTGCTGCTAGCTGCAAAGAAAATATACTCAGAGAAATTGAAGTCTCTGCAGGTCACTAATGTTAATCCCAAAATTATGTAAATATAAAAATAAATCACTAATTGCCAATGTTTATTGTGGTGGAACTTTTTTTTGCTAGGCATGCTTTCAGAAAGGCAGCATGAGTGTGGGCTCCACTTTTCAAATGAGTTCAGAAGACTTCCCTCCTTTCCCACATCATTCTTTGAAGGGGCCAGACAGTGTGCCATCAGAGACTCCAAAGGTAAGAAGAAATGCATGGAAAACCCCCTCAACTACATGATATTTCCAAGTAGTACTCTCAACTGTTATTTATTTATTTATTTATTTTTTTGAAAAAACTTCAAATATCGTCCCTGTGGTTCAAATTAAAATAATAAAAATTTAAGAGGGGACTCAATCAAATTGTTGGAGGGGACTATTTCAAATGCTAAGATATTTGAGTGGTGTCCTCATACAATTTCACCAAAGTTAAAGCAAAGCAAAAGAAAAGGGTAAAGAGCTCAAAAAAGGAAAGAGGAGAAGGGTGGCTAAAGCAGCAGAGAATTTTAACAACTTTATACACACACACACACATATGACATAACCCTCTCTCTCTCTCTATCCCTTTTTTTTTTTTTTTTTTTTTTTTTTTTTTTGGGGCCATTGTGGGAGTAGAAACCATATATATAAGTGTTATCTCCTTGTCTCCAAAGAAAAAAGAGAGAGACACTGCTATATATATTCCCTCTTCCCTAATAAAGTACCCAAAAAGCAAACCCATGTCTGGTCCTCTGCAAATGCATTATTTAGGGTTTCTTTCATGTGCTCTTAAAAGTCATATATACATGCTCCTTAAACCCGAGCAGTAGGACTACTATACTCTTATAAGTATAGACCCCTTTATACTCATAAGTTTACGGTCATTAGATGAGGAATGTGCAGTTAAGACGATAGTGATTTCCCAAGGTTGAGTGGACGGTTGGTTGATTAATATGATATAACGGATGGAAATAATTAAAAGAATAGAACTACCAGTCGTAAACTTATGAGTACAGATGAGTCTATACTTATAAGAATATAATAGCTGGACTCCCTTGAACCCTTCTTGTGTCCTAAACCCTTATTATGTTTTTTTCTTTTAATATCTAACAAACTACCTTTTTATTCAGCTTTTTTTCTTTTGCAAAGCAATTTAGCCTTTGTTAGGATTGCTAGAAGATTACATTACATTCAATAAAAAAGTATTTTGTTTATTTTTGTTTATAATACAACGTCGTACATATTATAATGCGTATGTTACGATATATTTTCTATGAATTTACAGGTAACTGGAGAAGTACATCTTTAGATACTTTTGCCTCAACTCTATTTTGCTTAATAGAAGTAGATGATCCTCCATACCAAACCAACACTCACACACCCACTATTAGATACTTAACATTATTTTGAAAGGCCTATTTCTTTTCTTTTTTTTTTCCAAAGAAAAAATACACAATAGAACCTTTAGATATACTCCAAAGATGAGAAAAAAGGTGGTTTAGATTTATCTTAAAATCTCTTTTTTTTTTCCTCTCTCTTTTAATTGGTTAAATTGCATGCAAAGGAAGTATATAAAGCTCATACAAATAATCTTTTTTAATTGCAAATATAGTTGATTGAAATACTGTTGTTGGAACAAATAATTATAGTTCAATTTTGGTTACGCCATGTTTCGACGTCGGAATAAGTTATCAAAGAATAACTTATTTAGTGTGTGAATTTTTTTGTATAATTATAAGTAAAAGGAGCTTAAATTTTACTTTTTAAAAATTGCTGATATACATAATTTTATATGACCGTATATTTCATCTAGTAATTTATTTTACTCTGAAAAAAGGACTAAGATGTCGAATATAGTTATTCCATTTCAGATATTGATCACGCTTCTTATCAACAAAATTTGCAAACTTCTTACGTAAATTAAAACGACATGTAGAGTTAATACTTAGTCATGATCATCACCTCTTCCAAAAAAGAAAAGAAAAAAAGAAAGAAATTTCTTGTAACTTACTTATACCCTAACCTACACTTCTCAAAAGAAGGAAAGAAGATTCTCACTTGTTATTGCAAAACACTTTTTCTTTTCTTTCTTTTTTTTTTTAAAAAAAACCTTTTTAACTTTTTTTTTTTTAAAAAAAAAAAACTTTGTGTGGGTGTGTGCAGATGTAAAAAGCCTCAAGTCATGATGACATAAGGTATTGGTTGAAGCAGTTTGTTGCATGCAGTAAATAAATAACAAAGTTAAAAGGTGAGAGCAGGGGAATATATGTACTGAGTATATATATTAGATCAGTGTGCATGGGCTTGTTTAAAAATATTTAGATTTTTTTTTTTTTTTACACTGTTCCTCAATCTTTTCTTTAATTTGCCCCTCTATGTATTTATTTTTTTATTTTAATTTTTTGTGTGTTTTCTCATTTGTAACTTTTTTGACCAGCACTGTTTAAGATCAGACTTTTGGGAGCATGTGAATGGTGAAATTAATTGGTGCATAGATTGAGTCCACCACATCATCCGTAGACCGGGCCAATCAAAACGCAACACAATCCACTTTATTAGTTCATGAAAAAGAAATAAAAATAGGATCAGGATTAATTGCTAGTATTTTAATTTATTTATACTTACTTGTAACCAAATTTTGAATTTTGGCTATAAGTATAGTAAATGAATTTTGAAATAAATGAGATGAAAATAAATAAATAAATAAAACAACGGGCATGAAAAAGTTCGAATTTAGAATCTTTATAATTAAGGACAAATACAATTAACCTTCCTAATATTTTGCAGAGAAAAATAAAAGGCATTGCATTAATTTTGTGCTCCTGTGATTTGTTTTTGTATAAATTATGCCTAATTATTACATAAGCAACTAATTTGTACCATACGTAGTTTCTGAGAAAAGTAAAGATGATTCTCATTCGTTACTGCAAAAAAGCAACTTTTTCTTTTTCTTTTTTCGAACTTTGTATGAATTTAATGAAGAGATGAAAAAAAAAAAATTGGTTTCCATGATGACATTTGTTGGCGAGAGGACAGTTTAGTGTTATGCTGTATAATTCATATCGTTTAATGATGAAAAAATATTACTTTATATATATATATATATATATATATATATATATATATATATATATATAATCATATTACTAGTATCAACATATTTCCAAAATGATTCAAATAAATGACCACGTTTACTTCTAAGAGGCATGCTTTATTTTCTCTCTCTCTCTCTCTCTCTCTACATGTATAGAAAGATTGGATTCGCATTGGGTTCATGTTAGTAGATCTTCAATGGGCCTCATTTTGGATCCATGCATAGTCATGGGGAATCGATCTGAGTCCAGGTCGAATCCTAAAAAAATAATTTATTATCATATAAACAATTAATTTGTTTTTATCTACAATCTCGTACATACAGTTGTCGTCAAATTCTTTGAACGTCGTTAGTACGAGACTCTCACATAAATTGTACCGAAAAAAAAGGCCCATCACATTATTACAATCACAATATTCATTAAAACAAATTTATTGCTCACATAGTAAATTACAATATCTCGAACTACATACTTACATTCGTGGATTCATAATTTTCTTTTTTATTTTCAATCTGATAATTTAATCGAGAAATTTTGTCCCTGAGTGAAGGTAATAATAGGTAAAAACGTATAGAACTTATATGAACTATGAGTCATTTTGATTTAGCTACGCAATCTTTCAAAATTTTGATTTGTTTTAATTTGTTTGATTTGAGCCGGCCAACGATATCTTAACTTCAAAATTTGAGTGCGTCATATATATATCTTTACAGGTTCAGTTGGTATATCTTATACGATTTTCGCAATTATAAATTCATTAAAGTAAGTAATTTGATTAAATTTCAAAGTCGAAGTACTTTTTACTAACTCATATCAAACAAATTAAAAGATTGAATAGCCAAATCAGAATGATCCATAATTTAGATAAATTATATATATTTTTACCTATTAGTAATAGGTTGCGAACTCTACAATATACAATGCTGCTTTAAGGGGACAGTACGTGAGCAAAGCATGCAGAGAGTCCATGTCTATATTTATGCGTCACCCAGCTACAACATGTAGGTCAAGAAGAGAACATATATATATATATATATATATATATATATATATATATATAAAAGGAGATGAATTCATAATGCCTCCTCTATGAAGCTATTAAATTTCATCAATACCCTTCAAAATTAATAATATCACAAATGCCTCCAAAATGTGAAAAAATTAATCATGAAATACCCTCCCTCTAGTTAAGATCCATTATAAGCCCATTTTAATCGGAAGTTAAATTTTTAAAAATACGCATTTTTACCCCCTTTACTCTTTTTAAATAAGTAGAAATACTAATAGGATTTCAAAATAATTTTGTAATCTAAATTGAGTATTTAATATAATAATTAAATTAACATTATTAATATATATTAATTAATTAAAAATATAGTAAATTGTATTTTACAATATAAGTATTTTTTATCTGATTTGGTATTTGTTTTGGTTTTTTAGTCTCTTTGGGTTTTATAGACCAAAACTATAACTGACATTTTCAAACATCCCCCACAATACGACGGGATTTAACTTAATTCTTTTGTACCGTTATAACTATAAAACTATTCCCTATCATAATATAGATTAGACTTATCCCATTTTAAAATTATTTACTTATTCCTGTATCTATTTACGCTTTCTAATTAGTAATAGTAATTTTGCAAAATAAATTACTTAGATTTTAATTTTTTCCCCTATTATAAAATAAATCACATACATTGTTTTGTCGATGAATAATTAAAAAGCAGCAGTTTTGTTCAAAAGATAAAAATATACTTTAAGTATTATCAGTTATTTTAATACACCGTAATCGACAGATAAAATTTCGAGTTTTATATATTTAATTATTAAGAAAGATTCAATAACCTCTACAACATTAATTTTTATTTAAAATTTTTATACATAGTATTTATTGAAAAAAAAGTAAATACAGAGGCCATTAGATTTATAAAATCATCACTAAAATTTTTTTTTTTTTATAACACGGATTTTTTTTAAAATAAAAGTTAATGGATATCAACTAAAAAATGAAAGTTGAGGGCAAAATGCATATAGTTGAGGGGGTTTCCATACATTTTTAGTTAAAAGATATTTGAGGGTAAATAAGTCATTTTAAAAATTAACCCATCTTTAACCATGTAATCACTATAGTAAAACTAACTTAACTAACAGTAGGGGTATTAGTGATAATTTTTTGTGTTTACAGGGGTATTGGTGATATTTTAAACTTTATAGGGGCATCTGTGATATTTTAAACTTTGGGAGGGGTATCCATGAAATTGCCCCTATTATAAAGGTGGTGGTGCATATGTATATATTCGTACGTTACGTACGTACGTACGTAAGAATAAAGGTTGTGGGAAACTGATCATGAGGTGAGGGGGGGTGTGAGAGCGATGAATGAATGAATGAATGAATGCATGGCCCAAAAGCATGCATGCACCAGGAAAAGAACGAGCCAATCCCCAAAAAAGAAGCCATAATGTATTTATATATTTGTATAGCTAGAGGGGGAACATATATAGCTAGGGAACATCCTTTTCTTTATATATATATATATATATATATATATATATATATATATATATATATATATATATATACACACAATACTTTGTACTCATTATCTGGACTCGAGACTTTGATAAACTGGAGATGTGAACTTGAAGAGAAATAAAAAATCGTGGTTCCAATAGTGAACTATATCAGATAATATGAAATAATTATTTTTTTTTGTAAAAGCTTGAGCTACTATGTGATCAGAATAGTACTTTTTTAGTATTTATATTCTACTCTCTCTATATATATCTCTATACGCATTTCTCTCTCTAGATCTCTCTCTCTCTCTAGACAACATGATCATAGAGAAAAAGTTAGAATATTGTAGAAACATAGGCATGCTAGAAATCAACTGAGCGCAACCCAACATGCTGCTGTAGCAATGAGAGCAGGCTCTGCCACAAGACTACTACGTACATATCTCGTGAATAATAATAGTAGTAGTAGTAGTAATAATAATAATAATAACAATAATAGTAATAATAGCATATTTGCACCGATTGTCCCTAATGCAAGTAGCAAAGAGTTTGATGGTTGGTACCCGAGAACCCAAGTTCGAATCCTAACTGATTCACATTTCCAGCTAAGTTTATTTTTAAAAAAATAAATGAAGCGAATAATATGCTACCTTTCTCTCTTAACAATATAAGTCTCTCTGTATGTACAGCTAGAGTAATATTTTGTTCATTTTCGTATATATGTACGCTGCAAGATGAATAAATTGATTAGTTGTGCATGTGGTCCTAAAGTAAGAATTTTACCCACCGTATTATACTGCATGCACCGACAAGATGTCGACACAATAATAAATAAATAAATAAATAAATATTTTATGTTATTGTGTATCGACGCACACGTATTTTTTGTGAATGACAATTAGCATAGGCTCTATGACACGACACTTAAATTTTTGCCCTAAAGATTCTCCAAATTGTCTAATCCAGTAGTACCTAATCTCTTTTACATGGACATAAATGGGGTTAGGAATAGAACTAGTCTAATAGATGTATCCATTATTCCGAATCTCATCTAACATATTTTCATGTAAAAGAAGAACTTGCAACTAATACCTTCACCTGTTAGTAACTTTTCCATTAATAAGTGATCAACTCCCTAGATCTCTCCTCTTTTGAGCTACCTGGTTGTTTTCTCTAAAAGCTTAAACAATTAGTAAAGAAAAAATGTTGTGTTACATATTTCATAATGACAGAGACCTCCTGTTCTTATATCATACAAAATGACTCTTTCTAATCGATATTTCTGGTATAATTAACACGCAACAATTTATGCTTTTAGAGTAACCGGTTGCTTCGAAAACTGATAGGAAATAGTGATGGCCCATAGGGTGTGTTTGTGAGAAGGCATAATATTGGTGGCCCTTAGATAGATAGATATCATAGATTCTTGCAGTTTGTGAAAGGAGGTTAAATGAACAGGACTCAACAAAAGGCTATGCATTAAGGCCAAGTACTATTTGAGTACAACACTTATGACCACCTTGTGCATGGGACCCTGATCACTACACCTCAACATCTCTCTCTCTCTCTCTCTCTCTCTCTCTCTCTCTCTCTCTCTCTCAGGTGAGGAGTCTATTTTCTACACAAGGCCATGGGCCCCAGTTGGACCAATAGTAATTGTAGCCATGTGGATAGGCTGAAATGCTTGACTCCATTTGCTTAGACCATTTCAAATGATTTTCCCTTTTTTATTTTTATTTTTATTTTTGGTGGTGTTGGAATGAAATTGCAGGATGATTTTACTTCTTTTATTTAGTTGTATTGACCAATCCGTAAAACTCTAATTAGTTCTTCTAATAAATGTGACAGCTGATTCAATTGTTAATAGATAGTGTCAGAAGATGTAGTAGTTGATTTAGCTATAACTGATTTATTGGAAAAACTAAATTCGATGGAAATGGAAGTTAAAGCCAACACATCAGATGCAACAAATAAAAAAAATTCAATGATCGACAAAGTGGTTTACTCCGAATTTCTTTTCTTGATCCTTTTTGTTTAATTTCTTCAGTGGCCTTGGACAAAATTCTCATGTTTTGTAGTTATCTTGAGCTGTGAGTGATGTGAGCTCAATGTAAGCTTAGGCTTAGTATCACTTATGGTTTCATTGATTGCAAAAACTTGTTGTGTGGGAACTTGTACACACAAATATTGTTTGAGAAGAACTGTTTTAGAAGATACTCTTTTAATTAATTAAAACATTTAATATATTTATACAACATCGAGAAGCGGCAGCTATAAATTAGAGCTTTTATTTTTAAAGGACAAAAAAAAAAGAGAACAGAAACAACTAAACCTGCCAAGCAAATAGTGTTTTTATGACAAGAATGACCTGATTTTCCGAAACATCCAACTAGACCCTATGTTGGCCGTTCACAGATTAGCACAGCTGTGGAAATCCTGGAATCTACATCTCCGTAATTAGTAGAAGCCTTACCATTGCATGATGGTTTTTTTTTTTTTTTTTTTTTTTTTTGTTGTTGTGTGTGTGTGTGTGTGTGTGGCGATTGTCCTGTTTCTTTATTGAGGCCCTGATTGCCTCACCCTTGTAGTCTAGTTTATCCATTCAATGAATGAAGCAGGTAGCGTGCTACCTTCTCTCTCTCTAAAAAAAAAAGGTGTTTTTATATCTGCCTAATTAAAATACTTTTCAACTATGAATCTGAAGGTGCAGGGAATGAGAATGCATTTTGAATTTGTCATGAGAGAAAGGGACATGAGATCAGATCACAAAAGCAATTGTTGCTATCAACTTACATATGTCCCCTCTACTGGGTTCAATCCACAGGGCACATATATGCATGTATATGTGTGTAGGGGGTGAAAAAGTACCCAATAGGAAATGAGTGATGTGAACATTTTATTTTTAGCTTTGCAGCTTCCTAGAGAAGCACAAAGGCATATATACATGCATGCAGTGCATGCCACAGCACAAGACAAGCTAGGTGGTGAACAAAAAAGCTGAAGCAGGAACAAGTGATAGAGAAAGGAAAATGTGGAGAGAGAGAGAGAGAGAGAGAGAGAGAGAGAGAGAGAGAGAGAGAGAGAGAGAAAGTGACTTGAGGGTACATAGAGGAGTGCTTCTTATGGGAGGCATACGCAACACAACACTGTGAGCTTGATAGATAAATGGCATTGTGATGTGGGGGGGACAAATCAGCTTAGGATACTAAGGAATGTGAGAAAATGCCAAGGGGATGGTAACACTATGCCCTAGATTTCCCCCATTAGGGGCATTTAGGGAGGGGGACCCCCACCATCCTTTGGAGTTTTGCGCATGCCTCTCTCTCTCATGCACATTCTATCTATTATTGCTTGGACCTAGTTCACCACATCAGCCGTAGATCACTAATTGATCTGCATGCGTTCTATATTAAGTATCACCATTGAATAGCTCAGCCAGTAGAAACACTCTCGATCAAGGCGCTCGGTTCTAATCCTACATTATGCTGGAGTAGGGTGTGCGCTTAGGCCTACACGCAACTTCAAACAAGATATGTAAAATCAACTTGGCATCAAGCCGAGTGAGATTGCATTTCGAAGCAGATCAACTGGACAGTTCACAGCAGATGTTGTGGACCATGTCCATATGTACCATAATCTCAATCTTAATCTCATTCTCTCTGAATGTAATTGGGCTCTTCTTTTGAAGCTCCATCTACATGGATTCTTTTTGTCAGTATAAAACGCATCACTCCTATCAAGAGGGTGGTGTGTACACTTTGCTGTCTTTGGGCCCAAGGAGACTAATAAGACCAAAAGACCAAAAGACCAAGTTGGCATGCCTACAGTCTGATTCTACAGTGTATGCAATGCCAATGTCTTTATTCTTTGGGAGTATGGGATAAGTAGATTTGCATTGGCCCTTATTCCTTAACATATTCCTTTATTATTCTTATTCCCCTAATTAGAAGGCTCATTTACCAACTACCTTTTTGCTCATTCTCCTTGTTCTAAGTGTTGAGAATATCTTTAGCATGAGATTTTTTCCTCATATCTCTCTCTCTCTCTCTCTCTCTCTCTCTCTCTCTCTCTCATATGAAGGGTGAGTAAAGGATAGTGAACTAATGATGATAAGAAAATCAAAGATCACAAAATTATTAATTATCATAAAACCGATCAATTCTAGTGCGTAAATACTTAGTAGGTTCAATACATTTATCCACTCAACAAAAATTTCTGCTATGTTAATATCACTGTCCGAAGAGCTATAAAAGAACAGCTTCTATTATTTAGTCGGTTATTTATTTATTTCCACAAAGTGAGTAATGCATTTAGTTGCACTAGGAGGAACTTACTCTCTTGGGAGATGGGAGATTATTGCTTTTAAATTGATCCCTAATCTCAATGCAAATCTTTTACTAGAGGCAGATCCAGTGCACAAATACTGATCTAGGAGGACTCAGAGAGTCGCTTTTGTGGTTGTTTTTTTAGTTTACCTTTTCACATGCTAAGTGCTCTTTAATATTTCTCTTAGATGTAAAGTACTCCTATCTATTCATCCACCAAAAAGAAAAATAGAAAATACTGAAAGATAACAAATATGAAAAAAAAAAAAAAAAAAAGCAGGAAAAGTAGTGTTGACACCAGCAAAAGTTGTAAAATTCTCACATAACATTACAAAACACTACAAGCATAGCTTTCCTCCTAGAGCACAAAAGCTTTTGGGGCTCATTTGTCCAAGTCCAACAAAAAGGCATACTTTTTTACACACAAACCTTGTACATCAAAAACCCACTAAAATAAGTGCTTTCCAAAGTATGATAATAATTGAAGTTATCCAACTGAGAAAGCCTTGTTCTACTGTTCTTCGTGTTTCTAGACCGTCAGAAATGATTGAACCATGCATCTGGATATTAAACTGTAAATGCATTTCATCTTTTTTCACATTGGCAACTCTCATGCATTATCATACCTCAGGGGTTTCACCATCCTTTTGGAGTTCTCATGATCTTTTTGCTTCGGCACCTCAGCACTATGAATAGATATGGTATAAGTCTGTTGTTCTACCCGCTTCATTTCAATGAATTTTCACCAAACTAACCATTGCAGAAACTGCAACGAATGAGAACCAAATTTCAGTTACTTTCGTAATTTCCAAATGTCCTAAGGGAGACGAACACTTATGTAAAGTATTTGTCTAAAAATAGCCAATCAACAAAGGAACTACCCACAGGGTACAGTGCTTACAATACCCACCAGTATCGGAGTTAAATTGCTAGAAACAAACACAAAGCATATCAAGATGAAGGTGTAATGTATCAGATGTCAAAATCAACTAGAGATCAGAAGACGGCCATTTTCCACATTGTTTTGTAATTACTAGTTCCTGATTGATCCATAAGACTAGCAACAACTATCTACAAGACGCACATGAAAGCAGATATGTGCCGAAAAATTTCTTTTATGTTCTAAAAAATCTTCCAAGAAATAGAAATGCAGTTATAAGATGGACGGAAAAATTATTGTTTCTTTCATCTTTTTCTACATTTTAAGTATGAAAAGAAGGACGATAAGATGTATAGCTTTGGCATTTTCCATTGGCAGCAATGTGATGAAAATGATTCTTCGAAAAGAGCTTTTCTTGACAATGCACTTTTCAATCAGTTATCTTACAAAAGAAGTACCAAATTTAAAAGTAGTACCTAATTTTCATTGTGTCATACAGTAAAAGATGCAATATGAGAATAGGGCCATAAGATTATTTAAAGGGTCAAATTGCAAAAAATAAGCTGAAAACAAGCACAATAAACATAAAAACCAAAAATAATTAATAATAGCAAAAATACTAAAATGCATAAATCGAGAAAATCATGGCTATGGTAGTAATATGCAGTAGCTGGGCCTTTTTGAGAAGCAACCTAATATTTAAAATGCTCTCTATTCAAAGCTTGGGTTAAAGAAAAAGAGGGTACATGGAATTGCACCAAAATGTGTTTCATAGTGTATTCAAAAATGATTACTGGCTCGACTTTAGACAGTAAATCCAATTACGGATATGATTGCAAGTGATGAAATATTTTGAGCCGAAGAAGTTACTATAGCATAATATAAAGTAATAAGAAAAGAACTTTCTCCCTGTAGAGGGTTGTGGTATCTGTAATTAAGCACTACCAAATTCAGAGGGAGAATAGCTGCAGGAAGATTTAGTCATCTGATGGAGTTTTCATTTATTTAATGCCTGAACATGATAACTACAGAAGCTATCAGTGGTAAAAGTTACAAACTATTTCACACAAACTTCTTTACTTCCGCAGATACTCTAGAAACAGATACAAACAAGCTTCAGTAGAAGTTTATCAAACTCTTAGCAAATAAAAGAAAGGAACAGCCAATGCATACCTCATGGCAACCCATGCCCTTCTGCAAATATTTAAATTTGAAAGCTTTTCAAGTCCCAAATCTTTTTATCCAGCAGTTTGATACATCTTTATGAATGAGTTTTCCACAACAAGCCATTCTACATTACAACTATCAGACTATTCATACGTAACAGATCGTTTATGCAATAAAAAGCTCAAAGAAAACATAGATATTATGAGTTTTATATTGCCATGGTAAGAGAGGCATCAGGTAAAATGTATGGCTTCTAATTGTAAGCAACAGTATATTAACATGAGCACAAAATTATAGAGAGAAACTGTTAAACATAGATATAATTATGATCAATTGAACTGCAATGTAATAACAAGTCAGTTAGATACATGACTTATTTGAAGTCATAGACTGTTATAAACAAAATAATGTAACACAAGGAACATGAAACTGTCAAGAGGGTGCAATTTGATGTCCAGTAATTACTAGGTGTAAATCATTCAAAATCAATTATAACATATAGGTAAGCTGACTAGAAGTACATACACTAATTAGTAGAAAATTGCATTTTGGCTGTTTAGCCTTTGTAGAACTATTTTTTGTCTGCACTAACTTCTTCATAAGAAATACATCCTATAGATTTTCGCAGCAACAGAAGCAAAAACTTCAAACTAGAGCATTCCTAAAAATTTGTTTCAGCTTCTGGCCACAGCAGAAGCTGCATAGTTTTCGATTCTAAACACATAGTTGCTGTTTCTTGAAGTAGAGAAGTTGTTCGAGCATTCAGGCCAAGCAAGCCCTTCTTACAGGTGTAAAGAACAATTTAATCCTCACTCTCTTTCTCTCTCTCAATTTAATAAAAAAGATGAACAATTTCAAGATGGCCAAGCTAAACTTAAACACAATTTTTCTGCATGCATAATGGTTAAAAACGAGAACATTAACCTATGCAAAGAAGCATTGCAAATAACTCCCTCATATTCAATTGGCCATAAACGTGGTAACGTACGCAAAAACGAAAAATCAATTAAAAACAGTCACATACAAACAACAAACCATACCCTACAAAGGCTTGTATTGCATTCCGTGGCCATAATCATCTCATTCCACGGCGCCAGAGAACTTGCTCATCAATCCTGGAAAGATTTTCATCATCCAAAAGCTTCCATGTCCTAATCATCTCGACACCCATCCATGACTCTTTCCCTTTCTTAAGCTCAGCATAAATAACCCTAGTCCTTCTATGCCACCCCACTCTCCCATACCCATGGTACCCAAAACCTCCCCCATAACACACCCACATACCGTCTAAGTTGCCACAAAAGTCATTGAGATGATCGTGGCCAAGAAATACAGCTTTGACATCTCCGAGAGAGATTAGGGTTTTTAGGACTCCGGAGTTCACCGATGAACAGGCAACGCCCTCCCGGAATTGGCCATGGAAACCCTTGTACCACAAGTCTCGAACTTCTGGAAATGGGATGTGAAAAAATGTAAGGGCTGGTGCTTGGGAAATCCCCTGTTAGTTAAACAAATAGATTATCTCATTAGCAAAGTGTCCAATAAAGTCTGTCATTGTCGATAGAGAAGTTCAGGTTGAAATACAACTACATAACATTTTTGTAGGAGCCCCAGAGATGAGGTTCATAAATGGTCAAGGCAATATAGTTTTGAGTTCGGGGAGATGCAGTTATTAGGCAAGCTGAAAAATTGGAACAGAAAATGAATATCTCTCAAGAAAATAGGTTTTAGGTTTAATCTTTAATTATTTCAGCAATTATTTAGGGTTTTCGACCTTGTTTTAACATGTTTATTTCAGCTTGTAGTATAATCTTAAATATTCCTTATTTTGCACTCAAGAAATATTACTGCACTAGTTAGGTGTAATGCACGAAAACTGCATGCTGTTTCTTGGATTCCTACAGAGAAAACTACATGATGTTAGACAGCTTGCAAAAGTCGAACATTCAAACCACGGCTTAGCAAAGAAAATTTCCATTAGATATCAATGATTTAACCAAAAGTGGGTAATGTCTCCTCTTCATCAGTTCCACTTTAGTCATATCCGGCTATATCTAAGAGGATTTAATCTTAAAAGTCATGGAACCTAGCTGAGCTTTTAGAAGATAAAAGGGAACAGTCATGTGTCATATTTGAATTCAACAAGACTAAACCAATCACTATCTATTATGTTACAATGCTGATACATTAATAATATTTTTGAGGGAAACTTTGGAGTTATATATAGTATTACTCCTTTTATCATGCCATAACAAAGAGTACCTGAAGCTCGTGTGAAGTAGTACGGAGCCACGTGAGTTGAGATTCCTTGATCCATCCATAAGTTCTAACTCCACTAACTACTGCGCGATCACCACTATCAAGGAAGTAGAGATTAAGCACACTATTGTTAGCCATCCCCGACCCAAACGGACCATGAACCCTAATGTTGTAATTACCAAAGCCATCGATTGCAATTCCAGAAGGATTGACTTGGGACACAGAGTAGTCCATCAGGGACATGAATGACATGAGCTCCTCACGAGTCATGGTGGATTCTTGGTCATGGTTGCCCAGGATTGCAGCCCATGGTAGCCTGGATTCCATGGCAGGTCTAAGGGCTTTGAATAGGGACTCTGCTGCATCTGTGGCACTGGCCCCAAATATGTTATCCCCTGATTCAGATTGAAACTGAAAGTGAAAAGATTCTACAATGAAGCCTCTACTGTAAGAGATGAAACAAAATAAGTTTAGAAGTATGAACTGTTAAGAAAAATCAGTCAAAGCAAAACGCTTCCCAAGAATTAAAGCTTCAAAGAAAAACACTTTCCAAGAATTAAAGCTTCAAAGGAAAACACTTTCCAAGAATTAAAGCTTCAGAGAAAAACACTGAGAATTAAAGCTTCAAATTGGTTAATAATCTCTTATTCTGACTATTTGCAATAGGTTCTTAAAAATGAGCAATATTAATTGTCCTTTTAACAACTATGAGAAAAGTTCTTCGATGGACTATTATAGGAATTCACTTTCCAAGCTAAATAATCAGTATATACCCCTATTTTTACGAGCTACCAATCTGATTAAGAATTGCTCCTTTACTCAATTAAGCCTCTTTAAGTCGTAAGCAATTTACAAACTCCAATACTCAATTAAGCCTCGTAAGTTGTAAGAAATTTACAAAATCCAGCTCTTTCAGCCCAACGAGGCCATTCTTATTAATATCATTATTTCTCTATTCTAACTGAATTAATGATTTGTATGTAAATCTTTACAATATGAGATCCACTACCTTTAGCCATTAACTTCCAGGATGACAACCCACATGGATTTATTTGAGAGAATATAATGAAATACGAAACATATAGAACAATAGTGACTATATTGATAACTAATAAATTGATAGCTTTACGCTTTAAATTTGTCTTACAAGATCTCTTCTCGAAATTTGTTCAGTGAAAGATTGCAACTTTAAGCAAGTACCAGATAGAAACAAGCAATCTTTAGTCAAATTTTACTCTTATATCTCTTCTATGGCTAATTCCTTTCAGAGAATGGTTGGTAAAGAAGAAGCAGAGGCAACTTTCACTAACCAAATGACTCGGCAAAGTGACTCTTTTCCGTAAAAGATTCAACTTTGTCTATAAACCAAAAAGCATTACACAAAGGATAAACCCTAATAGCAACAATTGCGTAGAAGAAAACAAAGAGGAGGAGGAGGAGAAAGGCGACGATACCTGTGAACGCGATGAGATCGGGCTTCTCAGCGTCGATCACCCTCCTCAAGAACCGCGTCGTGTTGAGATCCGAGCATCGATCAAGCTCACCGGGGGGCACATCTCGGCACCTCGTCACCACTCCGTTCCCGAAATGCATGTCGGCGACCTAATCGACCCACGGATCAAGCGAACCGCACACCCAAACCCTAGAAAAACCCTAGGTAAACACGCCACGGGAGCGGGGTCTCGACCTCACCTGGAGGATCTTGAAGGAGCCGTCGTAGCGGAAGCGGAGGGGGAGATGGGGGGTTCTCTTGATGCGGGGGACGGGGCGCGAGGGTAAGAGGAAGGGGGAGAGGAGGAGGGAGAAGATGAGGAGGAGAGCAACGACAAGGAGGAGGAGGAGGAGGAGAGAGGAGGCAAGGGGTCGACGCCATGGATGTGAGTTGGAGCTCACCATCGTCGTCGTCGTCGTCTCCTTCCTCTTCCTCCCGCTACTCGCGGAGAGTTTTTGGTGGACTTATTGGGCCTATTATTGGGCCGGAAAACAGTATTTATTGGGCCGGTTCACTATTCTTATTGGCCCGGTCCAATATTTTTTTTAGTGTTTTGGTGGACCCCCACCAGCTCGGATTATTTGGGGAATAATTTAATACAATAGTAGATGAATTTTCTATTACAGGTTTTTCTCGGCAAAAAATAATAATAATAATTAAAGGAAAAAAAATGTATAGAACTTGTCTGAACTATAAATTATTTTGATTTAGTTATTCAAATTTTTAAAAAAATTTAATTTTATTATCTAACATTTTTAATCTGTTTGATTTGAGTAAGTCATCAAAAATTTAAGCTAATTACTAATTTTAATAAATTTAAATTTGCGAGAATTGCGTAAATGTCACTAATTAATTCAAATCAAACAGATTAAAAAGTTGAATAGTAAAATCAAAAATTTAAAATATTTGGATAGCCGATTCAAAAGCGTTTATAGTTCATACAAGGTTTGTACATTTTTACTTAGTAGTAAATGGCTGGTTTTTATCTTTTTATTGATTGTGACTTAAGTAAACACACACACAAAAAAAAAAGGTTACTATTTCGTATAAAATATGGAGCATCTAAAATCTCTTTTATAAAAAAAAAAAAAAACCAAATTCTGGAACTTAATTCTCAATTGCATTTACTGATGCTTGGATTGTTTTCATTTTATTGAATACAAATATTAAAAATATAATTTGCTATTAGCTTAAGTTATTAGAGATAAACGATTATTTTTTTTATTTAATTTGGTATTAGACCAGATCCAGAGTTTGAATTCCACAAGAGTGTCATTGTTTTGCTCCCATTCTTTGCTCTTGTATAAACTTGTCCAAAACGTAAAAAAGCACTTTTTAGATTGCTTTTGGAGTCTACATGAGAATTTGTTTCTCTCTTTGACTATTCAAAGGAAGAGATTTGATGCAAGAGTTAAAAGCTTAATTTAGAACCAGTTGATTTATTTTTGTTAAGAATCTAACTTCAAAATATAGCTTGGAGTTAAATTAGTTAAAACCTATGGCCTCGCTTTGCCTTTTGCTTTTAGCTATAGTAATATCTAGCAAATAAATTTAAAATTTAATGTTTCTAATTTTTCTGCAGGATAGATAATGATTCAGCTCTTACTATCTATCCAAAATATTTAAATCTAATTATTATTGCCCGAGCCCTTAGTCCTTGTAGTTTTATACACAATTATTATTATTTGTAATTACCACAAAAATTAGGGTGCATAACCATGATTCTTTCTAATTAATTGAATATACAATTTCGTTGTTGACTAGCATAAGCTAAAGACAGGGGCGGTGGTCAACCATATCTTGGCCCCGAGAAAGCAGTGAAAAGAATTATACCAACAATGACCTGGGATGTTGACTCCTCCACAAAAAAAAAAAAAAAATTAAAAAAAAAAAATGCATACAATATATTAATGATCAATTTTTGATGCAAATGCTACTCAATTGCAGTGTAATGTAACAATCAAGTATAAATTCCTCTGAAACCGACCCGACACATGTCGCCCTGCGATTGCTCGTGTTTATATGTATCAAGTTGTGAGTGCTACATTTATATATTTATTATACTATCGTGTTTAGATCAGAATCCAACTTAAGAAATTGGGTCAAGAGTCAAAATCAAGTTGAAAATCCGGTATATGAATAGTTTGTTTGAACCAAAAAGCATCTCACTTTTGTTTGTGTGTGTGTATAAAGGAATACATTCTTCGTATCCTTCGCAACGAAGTAGGGGCGCCATGGATGATATGAAGGGAGAATACGACTTGTACTGGGAGACGAAGCGCTTCCTCGAGAGTGAAGAGCTCGAAAGGTTTAATGATCCTTAATCCTTCCCTAATTCCCCTTCTACTTCTATCTGATCATTTTGATACGTTTTGTTTCATCACAAGCTGTATGTAACACTTCAGTGTTGTTCCCTCTCTTTTCAAATTTGAATCTTATTACTGATGCTGCTGCTGCTGTTGTTTGGTGTATTGAAGCATGTGGGGAATAGAGCAGGCCATTTCGGGCTCCTACGCTTCGAGCTCTTCCTCCGTCGATGTCGTCGCGCCCTCCTCGGCCGCCAAGAACATCATGGTGGAGAGGGACCGGCGGAGGAAGCTCAACGAAAGGCTCTACGCCTTGCGAAGTGCGGTCCCGAACATTACAAAGGTACATTCGCAGCTAGTATGGACCTCATAGAATAACTTACTCGGTACATCTCTTTTGTTTAACTGAAAAGGTACTCGAAGTACGAAAAAATATTGAGTATAACAACGCAGAAATTTGTAACTTATCAATTCTGACATCCAAACAAGCCCTTGTACATATTTGTGATCGATAATTTGACTAACGGATGGCCTACCGCTGAGTGGATTAGTTGGACAAGGCATCAACCATGATGGATGCTATCAACTACATTCAGGAGCTTCAGGAGCAAGAGAGAAGGATGCAAGAAGAGATATCCAAACTCGAGTCGGAGAAAACATCGATCCGTGACGTCGTACCGATCATCGAGCGAGACGATCTCCTCGTTCCGCAAAGGAAGAAGAGAACTACGCAGAGCTCATCGTCGCTAGCTCTAGGGTCTTCGGGCTCGTCGTCGCTCGAAGTTACGCAAGTAATCATCTCCCTTTGTCTTTCTAAACTATATGAACATGCATTCATGTGTTAAGAGTGAGAGGGAAAAAGATTTTTGAGTGCATGTATTATTTGTTTATTTATTTTCTCTTCTATTTTTGGTTTTTTTTGGGGGGGGCTTGTGCAGCTTAGGGTTTCTAAAGTTGGTGAGAGGGCTTCAATTGTTGAAATCACATGCAACAAGAGGAGGGGTAGCATGGTGAAGCTGTGTGAGGTTTTCCATTCTCTCAACCTCAAAATAATCACAGCAAACATCACCTGTGTTCCTGGAAGCATCTCACACATCCTTCTTGTTGAGGTATCTCTCTCTCTCTTTCTCTCTCTCTCTCTCTCTCTCTCTCTCTATAACATCAGCATGCTGAGGTAAGTGAGCTGACAATTGAGCTGACCAGTTGACTCAGCTTTCGGCCACATCCAAGTGGCACTTGGATTACCTTACAAATGTGGTAGAACATAATTCCCCTTTTTCCATACAACTATATTCTCAAAAGTGAATATTCTTGTTGATTGGTCCATTTGATTGTCACAGAATCCTTATTATGGACAGGTGAACATACATAATAGAAGTACTAATGGTCAATAAAAACTAAAACATGCCAAACGAATCCTTATTATGTGCCTGTTTGTCACCACTTCTACTTCTACTTTTATGTCACATCCAAAAGTTTGGTGTCTGTGCCGGAATGGATATTAGGAATCGATATTTCGAACAAAATAGTAAAAAAAGACTAAATTAAAACTTCTATTTCTATGGCAGAAAATCTGTCGATCCTATCTTAGTAGAATATATTTCTTCTGAAAGTACTGGTACTGATTAGAATTAGAATGTTACTACCATACCATTTGATGAAGTAACATCTTTTTCTAATCTTTGTTTCAGAGTGAGGGAATGGAAAATGCCCAGATGAGGGAAAAGGTCGCGGCCGCCGTCGCCGAAGTGGATGCTCCAAGAAGTCTTATGAGTAATATTAGTCTGCAGTAGTCAGGAAGATCAGAAAAGAGCCTCCCTCTCTGGAGTCTGTTGTTTTAGTTCAAAAGAAGGATGTCATATTAGGGGATTGAGAATCCTATACTTCCATGCTTGAAAGGAGAATTGTACACAACACTTTAAGATGCCAACAGTAATTGGTATAGGTTACAACTAAAAGCCATGTTTGGATAGAGCTATTCAAAAAAGCACAAAGAGAATTTCATTATACTGTCCCAAATCTAATTGTATCTCATCGCACCAAAGCAGAAGCTTGAAACTGAAGTTGCCAAAAAGATCCTAATGGCGAAAGCTGTTCGGATGGCTTTTTTACTTTTAACAACTTCACTCAAACAACACTGCTATAAAAAGTTCTAAACAGACCAAACAAGCAGTAAGTATCTGAAAGTTCGAAAGAAAAGCATTGGAGAGAGCAAAGCCTCACGATAAACTGGGCGGACCTTTTTATTTCAAACATATTAATTTATTGCAATTAAACATTCATCAAACACTAACTCTCTAACAGTACCTAAAATGCTTACTAAGATCCTAGTTAAGTCCCAAACACTACTTTGGAAAGGAAAAGAAAAGGAGAAAAAGAAAAGGAAAAAAAAATGGTTGCTCAAGGCCAGCACATTAGATGCATGATCTTTGTTTTCTTTACCGATACTAACCGTTTCCTAATTAACTTACCGAAGTAGTAGCTTACAGAAAAGTTTCAGCTTCTGGGATGTGACTTTGACCTGGAGCCCTTACTAACTATCTTCTGAAGTGCCGCTTTCGCTTCCTCCAGAGTCTCCACTCCATGGTCTACTTCAAAGGACAACCTTTGAATGTTGAACTGCATTTCAAACAAAAAAGAATTCCACTAGGTCTCAATAAAATGTGCACTCCAAAAAGAAGAGAGAAAGAAATGATACGAATTGTCACATGCTAATGCAATGTTAAATATTTTATCACGTAAGCCCCAGAAAATAAATCTCAAGCCATTTTATGTATAAGACCCTTCTAATATCAATACTGGCTCTTTTAGGCCCGTGATTACTAATCACATATGGAAATAACTTTCGATCTGAGTTACTTCAATTGGCTCATGTGGGGATCTCAAGCTCATTTTCATGCCAAACGATTGGCACAGTACACATTGCCTGTGTGGGTTGGCCCAGGGGTATTCGCGAGTAATACTAACATTTTAGTTTAGGCATGTAATACCTGTGCACCCTGCCTAACACGGATATCGGTGCCTTTGCTGTCTATGGATATGAAAGCTGCATCATCTACTTCCGCTTCTGAAGATAAGAACTCTTTAAGTGGCTTTGAGAAGATCGCATTGAGTTCCTATATAAGAAGCAGCACGAGAGAACAGAGTCACACATTAGACAGAATAAAAGCTTTTGAAAATAAAAATTCACTTGTTACCTGTAATTGTTTCTAAATATACAAATACATAGGTATATTGGCATGTAAACCCTCCAAGGTTATCTACGTATATAATGCCCCGAAAAATCAGAGTTTCTGTATATACCCTCTAATTGTTTCTGTATATACCCTCTTATAAAAAACCATCTTCCACTGCCAATTGGATGGCTCCCCAACTTAAGACAAGAAAACTTCTACATGAAGATAAACTGTGGAGGGGAATATGTGGAAATTCAGACTTCACAGGGTTATGTACATAATAATATAGAAGGTTAGCAAGTTTGTATATGCAAAACACAAATAACATGTTACATAAAATATGAAAAAATTACCTTGAGATTTTGTTCGCCACCAACAGCAGCAATCTTGTCAGGTTGAAGGGACTCGTATTCCTTCACATCTAGCCATGCAACAGTACCAAACCCTCCGATGAAGTATACGTCACTACGCTCATCACATTGGAGTGATATTCAGGACATTGTTGTGGAAAAATAAAAAGAGTTAAACAAATTATCATCTGTTAATGCGAGACTAGAGGACGTCAAATTTTCATTCTTTCAGTAGAGGGCTTCATTCTTTGACAATACAGTAAATTTTTCTTGTCCATGTTGAAGATTTACAACTTGTTAGAAGTAATTTCTTCCACTGAACATGTGTTTCCATTATGGCACCTCTCTAAGGAAGAAATCAACGACTATCATCTAATAGCTAATTAACTTCATTTTCATAGAATATAGTTGCCAAAAGAATGAAATGCATAACCAATCATTTTATGCTTTAACAACTAAAAATTGATCAACTTTGACAACAATCATTCAGCTACCATTCACCTAGGTTCTCTTTGAGATGGCATATCAGTCATACTGATATTGAATCTCCCAAGTACTCAGAGGGCAAAAAAAGTGATTAGAATGCACTAGACTTAAGTTTAAAGCTTCCTTATTAAAATAATCAGGCCTCGTTTAATTAGGATTACATTTTGTTTTTTTTTTTGAAAAAATTCAAATCACGGCAATTGGATGCATTGTTGGATCAAATTCTCTATTACTGTTATGTTGTTTTGCCTGCAAACTGATCCTCTTTAAAAATACAAAGCAGCAGCAAAAGTTTACGGCTAAATTTTTGTTTTTGTTGCCAAAGAAACACCATGGGTGTATAGATTGGAGGTAAAAAAAAATTTTAAAAATATGCCAACGGCCTGCACATATAATCACATAGGATTTGACTCCAAGAAAAATGCGAACATAGTTGACAAGGCATTAGCTTTTCAGGTCTAAGTTAGAAATCTTGAGTTTGTTTTAACTGATTATACAATAGAGTAGTAATACACAAAATCAAATTTCAATACACTAATCAACCTATCTTTTATACCATTAAATCGGTGCCATTCTATATTTTACAAGATAAGCGCACAAACCTGATGGTCTCCATCCTATAATAATAGAAGTTTCCCCACTGATGAGATGCCCACTGCTGGTGTTTCGCCATGTATTGCTGACGTGCCCATTCCTAAAGTAGGTGATAACAATGAAAATTCATAGTAGCCTATAAAGGAGGAAAGAAGAAGAAGAAGAAGAAGAAGAAGAAGGGAGAGAGACTAGTTGATATGTAATAATTCTATAGAAACCAGAATGATAATAAAAGATTTATACATTTTGCCCCAATACATGTTTTCTCAAAAAAGCATATAGTGATTATAGAATGCACTGCAGAAGATAATCACCACTACGAAGGTTTCCAACAAAAAGCATGTCTATTGAGTGAGCTCTACTGCGTAGAACTGAACATGCCAAAGATATCAAGAGATCCTTGCAGTATTACGTGAACTCTAAAGGTGTCTTTTGCAATTCTAGTACAATTTATGCATCTTAGTTTGATATGTTAAGTGTTTAGACTTCGGATTGCCAAAAACTTCAAGTGACTCTCAAGATTTCAAAAAGTTTTATCATCAACAATCATTCAATGACATGGAGAATACAAGACATCAAGCACACACGCATCTACTACTAGAAAGCATGGGAATACTGTGCACAGAGGACTTTTTTAAAAAAATCAGATAATGGCTCTTTAAGAAGACTCCAAATTGATCGTCGAGATGAGAGAAAAGAGCAAACTGGGATTCATGTATTAGAGGAAATTCAAAAATCATATGTAAGAACCATAGCAGAATCAAATCCAACAGCCAACAATTTGGGAGAAATCAAATCCGTAAAATCTAGGATCAACCCGAAAGTAAATAATCACAACAAAATGTCACGTTGTTAAACACAAAAGACCACAAGACTCTTTCAAGCTACAAATCTATGAACAATGATCGACAACTTATACTCCAACTAAAACAAAGTTAACTTCAATCAAATTATCATTTAATCTACAATGGATTCTCAGTAATCCATTACAGATAGCACGAACCTAGGAAAGTTTACAAGATTCTTAGCGAAAAATGAAATCTATGAATTTCAAGATGGCCTATACAGAAATATGTCATAAGTCATAAACTGGATAGAAGATTGATAAGGCATAAATTAAGAGTAATATCATATATATTTGCACCTGAATAAACGAGATTTAAGCAAAATAACAAAAAGGAATAACCAAAAGAACCTGTTGCTCTGCTGGAAGAGGGAAAATATCACCAAAGATTGTTACACGTGCATTTGATAATCCACTCCATCCAGGTATCTGTGCATAGTATAAGGGCAAAGGGTAAACATAAGAACTTTTCTTTCTTGGAATTTATTTTATAAGCATGCAAGACTCAAACCTGTACAACGAGCGTGCATTTTGGATTGGCCAACAGATTTCTTGTGTGAATAGCTAACGGCGAGAGTGAAAATATCGGGTCTGCATAAAACAAATATCACTTAGTATATTACAAAGGGCATTTTACTCCAAAATTATCTACTTGCACATAAGCCTTTGAGCAAAAAGTCTTTATCAAAGAGAGTTCATTTTGAAAGCCATTAAGGTTTTGAAAGAACATATGAAAATTGATATTTCGTTCATTATATATTGATTGGTATATATATGTAACCATCTCTAATGTAAATTGATACTCAATAGTGTAAAGCAACTTACGGCCCATTGGATCAGGCGCAAAGTCCACTAGCGAACCAAATGGATAACCCTTGCGTCGATGATGCATCTTAGACATAACAGTGCACAAATGAGCAAACCGTGCCTAGTTTACATCAACCAAGCAGAATATCAAAATAGGTTTGTCAACCAGCGCAAGTTATGTTAAGCTAGAATGCAGGTAGCAATCACCTGCTCCATGAGATTGCGAACAGCCAAAGCCGGCGGCGGTAAATCGTGAGCAGAAGTTGCGCTCTGTACACCACCCGAAATCGGGGTTCTAAATAACCCAGCTCTCGATCCGCTTGAGCCGCTTCCGGCGCCAAAAGCTGTGACCGCCTCTGGTTTTGAAGATATGCTTGCTTCATCAACTCCATTGTTACTCAAATCGCTCTTCAATGGTAACGGGGATCAAAAAGCACAAATTAGTGCTCATTTGTAGCGGTTGAACAATTGGTTGAACGAAAAATAAGGATTCATAATTTGTATGTTAATCATAAAACGATTAGCAGGGAAGTTAAACTTTCAACCAAATTGAATCAAACAAAAACATATTTTTGATCGAGATCAACATATTTAGCACTTTTCCAACCATAATTTGGACCAAAAAAACCAAATTTAAACCCTAAATTATAGAATACCTCGAGAAATTGTAGACCCACATCAGGGATAAACCCCGAGGGCCCGCTATCCATGGCGTCCTCTTCTCCGCCTCCACCGGAAACTCCATTAGCGACGGCTCTAAACCTCCCCAAGCCCCTCCGCGCCCTCCTCTCGCGCCGTAGCGGTTCGAATCCCCCGCGGGTTCGCGCGAAGCCGAGTCGAAAGGCGGGAACTTTGGGCGGGGGAGGGATCGGGGATTGTCGAGGAGTAGGAGACGATTCGAGGAGAGTGGAGGAGAGGATCGAGCGCGCGAGGGTCTCCATGGGAGAGTGGAGGAGAGAGGAGGGAGGAGGAGAGCGATGGGGTTTTAGAGAGAGAGAGAGAGAGGGAGAGAGAGGGAAAAGGAAAGGGAGAATAGATATGCTATGCATAATGCACTGGTGAAAATGCATGGAGCCCCCTCAACTATAGAGATACTTGAAAGTAGTTCTCGAATATTATTTATTAGATAACAATATTTTCGCGCGGATTTATACGTGTCGTGACGTGTCAATGTATCTCCTTAACATCTAAACAAATATTTTTTTCAATTTTAGATATTTTTTTCAAACATAAATATTTTATAATTATTCAATAGATAAAAAGTGTGACTAAATATTTAATATGATAAACCATATTTTATCATCATCAAAGTCAGTGTAAGAAATAAGATAAATTACTTGGCTGGTAAAATATATAACGAATTTATTCATGTCGTGTAGTATCGATGTGTCTCTTTCATATTTTAATAAATATTTTTTTTAATTTTAAATATTTTTTATACATAAATATTTTGTAATTATTTGGTAAATAAAAAGAGCGACGAAATATTTAGTATGATACACTTTATTTCACCTTAATCAAAGTTATTTTTGAAAATAAGATAAATTATTTTGGCAGGTAAAATATATAATTCCATCGGCTATGAATACCAAAATTTTTTAAGAAGCAAAAATCAAACACAACATTTAAAATTAAAATGTTTTGTTTAGGAGGTTATCTCTCTTTTAGCATTTTTTTTTTCACTTTTCCCTTTTTCTTTTTAATTGAACTGAATTATTTGAGTCATTAGAATTAATTCCATCAATTTTCGCTTCTTATTACTTAGCCTATCTTCTTCAACTAAAAATAGTTAATAGCTACAAAAACTTACCTAACACATATTATACTAATAAAATCTTTAGTTTAATTAACTAAAAAAATCAAAATTGGAAAGATATCAATTAAAAAAAAAGAAAAGTAAAGTCCTATTCCAAGATGTCTAAAGTCGATGGGGCTTTTAAAACATTCCATTTTTCTTTTTGGAAATTTTTTAAAAGTTTATAGAAATATATGAAAATATTTAGATTAATGTATAGAAGTATATTAGTAATTATTCTAATAATAATAATAATAATAATAATAATAATAATAATAATAATAATAATAATAATAATAAAAATAAAAATGCCCAACAACTAATTTAATTCAGAGGCCTCCAATAGCAGAGTGAATTTTTAAGGCTATATAATTAGATCCAATTAAATGGGCCCAGCCCAATTAACTAAATCCATCAGACAAATCAGACCCATAAGCAATATAAGTTTAAAAAAAAAAAATTCACAGAATCAATTTTGATTTCGCAAGGGATAGAGAAGAAAACTCTTTTTTATTTCACTAACAATTATTTGAATTCAAATATTAATCTTTGTTTTGTTTAAAATTATAACTTTTATTTTTATTTGAATTATTGATTCAAAATTTACCTTTTAGTTTCTTAAGTTCAATTTTAAATTTTAATATAAGTTTGATATTTGAATTTAGTTCTAAAATTAAAATTTTGACTTTGAATTTGAATTGTAAATTTAAATTTATGTTCAAATTGTGAGTGAGTTATACTTCAATCAAATTTTTTTAATTGGAACATGATTTCAATTCAGATTCTTGTTTTGAACCAAACAAATTAAAGTATTTTTCGTTCCGACCAAATTTTTTTTTTTTTGTTTTAATTTTGATTTCCCATTTTGAACCAAATACGCCCTTAGAGTCTAGCTGCAGAGAAATTTTAGCCCGATGACACTACGGAGAAATATTTCAAACATTTAGCATATGCTTTATTGACGGAACCAATTTTACTATTCAGATGCGGAAATACATTCAAATACATTCCCCCTCACAAATATCTATTCTGGAAACAGCAAACACAGCTCTGAGGATGCCATTCTCTCTCCCTACCTTGCATTCTGCAGTTTTCAAATCAAATCCTACATCATACATCAAATAAAATGAAATCAAAATCAAATCAAATGGAACCAATCTCCCAACACAACCAAATTAATCAAACTCCAAACAAATTGAGACCAACAGAAAAAAGAGGCGCTTAAAACTTGTCACAGATTAACATGAGAAGCAACCTGCTCTGCAAACTCCTTTCTGTTCCCCTTGGGGTCTTTCTGGAACCTGACAATCTGAAACTGCGCCAATTCTGCGGCCGTCGCGGCAGCGCCGTCGACCGCCATCTCCGCCAGAATTTTCCCGATCACCGGCCCCATCTTGAATCCGTGCCCCGAGAACCCGGCGCCGACCACGACGTCGTCCCCGAACTCCCCGCCGAGGAAGTCGACGACGAAGTCCTCGTCGGGGCTCATCGCATACATGCACGCCTGTGACATCGCCGGGCCATCGGCGCTCTCCACGTGGCCGCCCATCACGCGCCCGATCCACGCCCGCACCGCCTCCACCGCCGCACCCCCCGGCCCCGTCCCCGCCGCCCAGCTCCTGCGGTCCGGATCGCACGGCGACCCCCCGTGCATCGCGATCTTGATCAGCCCCGGGAATTCGAGCGACGGCGTCCCGTAGATGTACGGCTCGCCGTAGCTCGCGAACGTCGGGAACCCGGCCGCGGCTGATAAACTTTTTAAATAATTTTCTCTAATTTTCCAATAAAGGATAGTAGTGTGCAGCGGCTGTATCGGCAACGATGCTGCGCCGATCTTGTCGGCGAGCTTTTTGACCCACGCGCCGGCGGTGATTATGCATTTTCTTCCGAAAACTATTCGACCGTCGGCCGTCGCGACGGCGACGCCTCCGTCCCCGGCTCTCTCGATTTGCGTGACCTCTGCGCGGTCCCTGAGCACGGCGCCGTGCCGGGCGGCGAGGGACTGGAACATGGCGAGCGCCTTCGTGGGCTTGATCACGCCGCCGACATCGGTGACGACGCCTATCCAGCCCGGGGGGAGCGTGAACGCGCCGGAGAACAGCTCGGCGGCGGCGTCGGGGCCGACGACGCGGGCGTCGATGCCGTGCAGGCGGCAGCTGGCGACGGCGGCCTGCAGGCTGGAGTCGCCGGCCGGGCCGACGTCGAAGTGCGGGGTGGCGGTCAGGACGGAGTAGCCGGCCTCGGACTCGGCCTCGCGCCACAGCCGGAGGGACTCGACGACGAGGGGAGGGTAGTAGGGCTCCGGGTAGGTGGCCCGGAACGTCCGCGACTCGCCGTGCGACGAGCCGAGGTGGTGGAGGAGGTCGAATTGCTCGAGGAGGAGCACGCGGCGGCCGCGCTTCGCCGCCGCGTACGCCGCGCAGCTGCCCATAATCCCCGCCCCCACCACGACCACGTCGAATCGCTGCTGCTGCGTCTCCTCCTTGCCGCCGCCGGCGAGCTCCATGCTCTTCCTCTCGCTCTTTCTAGTGCTTTCCAATGCTCCCGAAACTTTGGCGCTAGGATAAGTTGAACGAAGATTATAAAGAAAATAAAGTGAGCTTCTATTCATGTGCGAAAAAATGCTGTTTAAATAAAGCTATCTATTTTAAAAAATATATGGTGTTTTTTTAAAAGAAGAATCATTTCAGTAGCTAATTTTTATTGAAAATGTGAAAAATTTTGAAAACGCGCATGTATTATCTTTTCTAAAATTAGTGATACTGTTAAAATATTCTGTATTTACTATGCATGGATTAGATATAATAATTCAAACGAATGGATATATGGTGATTAGATTCGATGTATTTATGTGTTATCTGTAATATATATCATTAGAATTGCCGCTCTTTTAACTGATTAAAAATTTAACAATTTTTATTTGGTAAATATATGATTAATTGTTTTCAGCTATATAATTTCTAGACAATAAAGAGAGTGTTAGTTGTGACTTTTGATACAATTAATGTATGTAAAATGTTGACTTTTGATAGAATTAAAATATGTAAGATTTTTACCTAAATTTGAAAAGTGTTTGTAATGAAAGAGCTTGCATGTTTTGACTCTGTAAATTGAGTATAGACCTTTTTATACTCATAAATTTTTAGTCGTTTGGTGAAAAGATATGCAGTTAGCTAGGATGATAGTGATCTCCGATTAAGATGGAAATGATCAAAGAGGTAGTATGATTTAACAGATGAAAATGATCAAAACAATAAATTTAACGGCCGAAAATTTATAACTATAAAGGAACATATACTCATAAGAATATAGTAGCCGGACTCTCTCTCACACACATTATTTGCTTAGTTCTTAAGGAGATTAATTATACTAGAAGAGCTAAATTAATGTTTTTGATGAGAGTAAAGTAAAATATGAGAAAATTGTTGTGTATATAGTGATTTTGACCATTTATAAATAATGTAGTCGTAAAAGCTACGTGATGAAAATACAAAAGCATAAGAAGAACTTTACACACACTCGTCCAAAATACTATCTACAACTAGTAAAATTCAAAATCAAGAATGAAAGCGAAAATTTTCATAACAATTTAGATTCAAATTTCCCTAACTTGAACTCGAACTCGAAATAAAACAAAACTTTCCTAACTCGAACTCGAAAACAATACGAACCGCAAAGCAAATGAGTCCAAAGAGTCGGACTCAAAATGTTATATTGGATTAGGACTTCACATATCCAAATTCAAAATCGTGCCAAATGAGCCTTAGTCGACATTTTCGACTATGTTTGACTCAGTCTAGCTTCTCGATGTATTCTAACACCAAATCGACTGCATCAGTAGGAGTAAAATATGAGATTTATGATTGCATTAAACTATGTATTAATATACAATTAAGTTAATGGATGCACATGTCACTAATTCATGTTCTATCAGTTTTAATATTTTTTTTAGATGGACTAATAATCAAATAAGAGAATAATTCGCTTTGATGAGAATCTTTCTACCACGAGCAAAAGTGCGTGCTCTATAAAATAACTCATGTGGGGTACGTAATGTAATATACTTAATTTGGTGTTGAGATCATGTGAGATTCCACTTATTAGATCTCTGATTCTCTCTCTAAGAGTATCCATATTACATTATTATTAAAGTTAGGTAAAAATGCGCTTTAAAAGTTAGGTAACTAACTTTTTTTCCCTCTAAGATTGGATTGTAAAATTAAATTTATAAAGCTTCTGTATCCTTAAGATTAGATAGTAAAATTACTTCTTTTTTTCCTTTTTTTTTTTTTTTTTGCCTTTTCTTTTGAAGTAGGCTATATACTGTTTAGTAAGTTTATGAACATTTTGCCCTAGATTTTTAATGTAACTGAAACTTTCTTTTGGACTCATTCCTACCAAACTCTGAACCAGCTCAATTTGTGGCTTGATCTGTCACGCTTTTGCTGCATGTTATACTTAGGCAAATGGACAAAAAGTGGGTCTCAATGAGAGCTTTGTATCTATCTATCTCTCTCTCTCTCTCTCTCTCTCTCTCTCTCTCTCTTGGGGTGTTAAATAATGTTCAAATGGTTGTTTTACGAAATTTAATATGATGCCAAAGTAAAGAGTTCTGAATTTGAGTCTTCTTATTCAAGTCCTGTCAGGCTCATTAATTATTTCGTTTATTTTTTTTTTCCTTCTATTTAATTCAGATTCACATGTACCTTAGATCTATCAAAATAATCTCTTGTTCATATATGAACAGTGTAACTCTCTATGTCTCTCTCTCTCTCTCTCTCTCTCTCATGTGGGTCTCATGGGAGCTTTGTATCTCTCACTCTCTCTCTCTCAAACTAGGTCACATGAACAACCCTTCACTCAATCACATGGTTTTTCTGAGAAAAAGCACTTAGAAAGGTAATTTAATGTGGACTTGTACTAGCAAGCAGTTGAGGAGTTTGTCCAATATGTTGTCACCATATTTACCATAAGATGTTTTCTTTTCTTTTCCTTTTTACTTTTGTTAAGATCATAGGATCTTTTCATACATGTGAATAACCACACAACTAATTAAACTGACATGAGAAAGAAGTACTGCCAATATATAGCCATATATTCATTCCAAATAATTAATCGCATAGAAAACAATATATATATATATATATGTTGGCATTCGGTTAAATCGAATCGGGTACGCCCATAAGCGGGTTCGATCCGACGGATGTTATGTTATCTAATTGGATTGGAATTAATCTCGCTTTCAAATAGGAAAGTTAGTTAGAGATAAATCCTAGTCATATTAGGATAACAATTAATAACCGATTTGGCTTTATCTCCAACGCTATTAGGATTTTGGAATTCCTTATAAATATGCGGGCGATCCCACATAACGTAATATACATGGAAAGAACGAAAATGAGAGAATAAGAAAATAATAGAGAGAAACCACATCCTCCATTGACCTATTATTCTAGAGGGACTTGCACGGTGGATTTGTGATCGTGCTCGTCATCGCGAGTTTGGAACGTTGAGAAGATTTAATCAAGGACGATCAAGGACACTGTGAATCACCATCGACGATCCGGCTCATCGAGTTGTAATCCGAATCGCGCTTCCGCAAAAAGGTACGAACCGAATACTTCCGCTGCGGTTCAACTATATATATTATATATATATAATATATATATATATATATATATATATAATATATATATATATATATTATATATTATGTATATAGAGAGAGAGAGAGAGAGAGAGAGAGAGAGAGAGAGAGCTAGGCTCCTATGCTTTCGAAAATACGGAGACCTCCGTACTTGTAAGTTGTTTTCGATGATGGGACATCCAATTTAGCGATCGGTTCCGTTAAACTTGATCAAAGCTAGTGGAACTATTTAGAAACCAAATTTCATAATTTTTTGACTTCGTTTGTCTAGTGAACGAGTAGTCTCAAAATGAACGGCTGAAAATAAAAATCTCATAAAAAATAGTGATAAAGGACTCAAATTTTAAATCGGAAGTATTGATCTTGCTACTGATGTTAAGAAAAATTTTCTATTAAATTTTTATGTAATTTAGATACTTCTACACTGTTGAACATAAAAATGTGCCATATCGGCCATTAAAATAGTCATTTTTGAGACCTTTGATCGCTTGGTAAATGATGTCAAAAAATTATAAAATTTGGTTTCTAGATAGTTCCAATAGGGTAGATTATACTTAACGGATCCGATCATCGAATCAAATGTCGTATCATTAAAAACAACTTACAAGCACGGAGGTCTCTATACTTTCGAAAGTACAGAAGACTTACTATATATATATATATATATATATATATATATATATATTTTATGTAGAAAAAGATCTAAACAAAAGAAATGGAACATTTAAATTTCAAATAAACACTTAAGTAGCCAATTAGTAGCCAACACAAGATCAAGTACTCAATCAATCAAAATTAAAGGTTAAAATGAGCTTTGTTTTCTCCTTAAAACACAGCCAAAGTTTTATATATATATATGAGTCCGGCTACTATATTCTTATGAGTATAGAGCCTCTTATACTCATAAGTTTTTTGCCGTTTGATCCACCCTTTAATCATTTTCACCCGTTAGATTATACTATTCAACCAACCACCCACTCGACCCTAGGGGACCCACTATCAACCTAGTCACAACCACTCCTATACTAACCGCATATTTTTGCATCCGAACGGCCGAAAAGTTATGAGTACAAAAGTCTCTATATCATATAAATATAGTAGCTCCGGCCTATATATATATATAGAGAGAGAGAGAGAGTTGAGCTAGAATACTTCCAAAAGCACCAATGTGTTAATACTTTTGAGTTTTTAGCCCTTGGATGGAGAGATGTATGGTTGAGATGATGATGGTAGGTTGTGGTAAGTGGAATAGTGTTTGATCTAAAGGCTATTAGTAATCAAGGAATGGATCCAAGAGCTAGAAACTTAGAAGCACTAAGGAATTGGTGCTTCTAAAAATATTCTAGCTCAATTATATATACTATAATATATTAGTATATTACTAATTATATAAATAGAGAGAGGAGAGAAGGAGAGAGGAGAGAGCGAAAGAGAGAAGAGACAGAAGAGAGAGTGTGAGGCTACTATAAGATGGCTATCAAAGAAGCGCGACGGAGCCTTCCGTGCTTTCTCAGCCGCTCGTTTTCGATGTTGCCGACTTTCGATTCGTCCATCGGCTCCCGTTAAACTTGATCTTGAGTATTTGAAGTACATAGAAAATAAATTTTATGAATTTACGATATCAATTTTGCCTAGTGAACAAGGGACTCAAAATCAACGGCTGAAAATAAAATCTTACAAAATAATAATAATATGACATAAAATTTTAAATCAAAGATAATTGAATCTTGTTTTTATTAGTTATAAAGAATTTTCTATCCAAATTTCAACGTGATTTGGAATTTTCTACACGTTAACTTGCAAACAGCTTTACTACGGCCTAAAATTATTGATTTTGAGCCCATTCGATTACTAGCAAATGATATCGAAATAATAAAATTTATTATTCTAGGTTACTAGCCTAAATACGTCTAATCAAGTTTAACAAGACCGATCGACGATTCGAAAGTCCGCACATCGAAAACGAGCTGGAAGCACGGAAGGCTCCGTGCTTCCGATAGCATAGTAGCCCTCACTCTATATATATATATAAAACTCACGTACTATGCTATCGGTAGCACGGAGGGCTCCGTGCTACCAAGTTGTTTTCGATGATACGGCTTCCAAATCGACGATCGCTCGTTAGACTTATCTACACTATTAAAAGTATTAGAACTATTCATAAATTTTCGATATCAATTTACTTATCAAACAAGTAGTCAAAATTGAATGACAAATAAAATCTTATAAAAAATAATGATAAAAAATTTAAATTCAAGATCAGATATACTGATTTACTCTAAATAGTGAAAAATTTTCTATAAAATTTTCATCGCATTGGATGTTTTACACCGTTAAACTCACAAACACACCACAATCCCCATTAAAATTGTCAATTTTTGAAATCTTTTGATCATAGTCAAAATGATGTTGAAAAAATCTAAAATTAGTTCAAATACTTTCAATAGTGTAGATCAAGTCTAACGGCCGATTGTCGATTTGGACCGCCCATCATCGAAAACTACTTGTAGCCGGAGCACTCCGTGCTACCGATTGCATATAGTAACCGGACTCTATATATAATATGGAAGAAGAGAGAGAGAATAAGAAGAGAGAGAGAGAGAGAGAGAGAGTAATATACTATTAATAGTACCAAATTATTGGTGCTACTAAAGTTTTGACCATTGGATTAAGAGATGTACGGTTAGGATGATGTGAGCTCCCTAGGGTTGAGTGGGTGGTTGGTTGAATAGTATAATCTAACGGAGGAAAATGATCAAAATGATAAATCTAACGGCGGAAAACTTAGTAGCACCAAATGCTTCGTACTATTAATAACATAGTAGCCGAACTCGTACTATTAATAACATAGTAGCCGAACTCTCTCTCTCTCTCTCTCTCTCTCTCTCTCTCTCTCTCTCTATATATATATATATATATATATGTACACTGCTACTATACTCTTATGAGTATAGTCATTCATACTCATAAGTTATTTTCAATGATAAAACTTTCGAATCGACAATCCACTTCGTTAAATATGATTTAAAGTCCTTCCTACTCATAATAATATCGGCATGCAGCATGTGGAGGATGCGCAAAATGCGTGGCAAAATCAGCTTCCACTTGCTTCAGGGAGAAGCACTTCGTCGAAAAGCTAGCTTAATTTTGCGGTGCAATTGTCGGCTACTTCAATCATTATAGGTCCTTTTCCACATGCACAGACAATAGACAGAGTGTGTTTATATATTGTTTGGGGGTGTCAAAATCACTTGATTAAAAGATCACTTCACTCATCACAGTATCATAATAACTAGTGAAGGACCCGCGCGTTGCGACCGAATTATTCCGTAAAAATAAATATATAAATAAAATAAAAAATAACAAAAAAAAAAGTTAAAGAATTATATTAAAAAAAAGTAATTGAAAAATAAGCAACTATTGCTGTAATAAAATATAAAAATAATACTTCTACAGATTTAGGGATAAATCATAACAATATAATATTTTCAACTATTTATACTTTTAATTTTACCATCACAAATATATCTCTCCAAAATCATAACAGTATAATAAAAGTGGGATAAAAATATCAAACCATATCATAGAAAAAATTAGGGATAAACTCTAAACTCACTCAATTTTAAATTTAAATATTTAATTTTAAATATTTAGAAAAAGCAAGTTGCCACGTTCCTGATTGAAATGATTCTATAATTTTTTTTAAAATCCAATCCTTCAAATTAAATTTTATTTTGATTATCTAATTTTTCGATATATTAGATTTCAGTCAGTAAATGATATTCCGACTTTAAAAATCTGAGTGCGTCGTTCTTCGATATATTAAATTTGAGTAGGTCGATGGTAAAATTAACTTAAACTCTATCAATCTTTCTTTTATTTCTTAATGTACAATCTATATCTAAATACTTAATATTATAAAATTAAAAGTTATATTTAATACAAATAATTTAAACTATTTAAAAATTATTTATATATTTTAAATTTTTATAAAAAAATAAAAAATTGGAGTAAACTTAAAAAAAAATTATAAATTTTTTTCTTCAATATGAAAAGAGAAAATTAAATTGAATTAAAAAAAAAAAAGCTTCAAATCCTCCTTTCCATATCAAGAGAGAGAAAAAATTTAGATGAAAAAAAAAAAAATGACCACCCCTCCCCACCCTGTTGGGCCCCACTGGGTCCCACCCCCCTCCTCTGGGTGCCAACTGGATAGAAACTGAGAGCGACGGCTCGCGTCGGCGCCGTCACGTATACAGAAACTGAGAATATATGCGCCGTCACGTATACAGAAACTGAGAATATATGCGCCGTCACGTGTACAGAAACTGAGAATTCATATATGCATATAGATTAGTATCAATTTAGCCCCCAGAAAACCACTCCAACACAAACTTTAATTCCTCTCCCGCTTCGTCAGATCCTGAGTTTAAATCCTATTCCGAGCAAGAAGAGTGTATATACACAAACATAGCCTACAAATATTTTTTAAACAATAAATAAAAAATATACATGACACAATACACCATGTACGTACGCTTTTGTAATTATGCACCGACTAAAAGTGACCAAATTTACTGGATAGAGTAAATATTTATATATCAAGTAATTATATCTAGAGTTGAGCTAGAATGTTATCGATAGCAAACGGGCTTCATTGCTATCCATTTGTTTTTTATGATAGAGCCTCTAAATCGACGATCGGCATCGTTGAACATGATCTATACCACTTGAAGTATTTAGAAATCAAATTTCAAATCTTTTCGACATCATTTGCCTAATGATCAAAGGGTTTCAAAATTTATAATTTTAATAGTCGATATGAGGCGTTTTCTCGTTTAACGGCGTAAAGACGTTTTCTCGTTTAACGGCGTAAAGATATCCAAATCAATTAAATTTTTGTTAGAAAATTCTTTAAACTATTTAAAACAAGATCTATACTCTTGATCTTGATTATAAAACTCCTATCATCAATTTTTAAAGAATATTCATTTTCAACCGTTCATTTTTGTGTCCACTTGATCGATAAGAGAACACTATCGAAAATATACGAAATTTGATTTCTAAACACTTCAAGTGGTATAGATCATGTTCAACGATACCGATCGTCGATTTGGAGGCACCATCAGCGAAAACAAACAGGTAACAACGAATCCCATTTGCTATCGGTAGTATTCTAGCTCAACTCATTATGTCTAACAAAGTAGATTTTGTTGAAGCTTTTACACCCATTCTTGTTTCCTATTTGGTGGCACTTGAGGATGGAATATTCCAACCCCAGACATTTTACTTTTCATCACTGAAATATTCTGTGTCTCAATCAATCTTTCCCTTTCATAATAATATAAGTTTGGAGGCAAATAAAAATGTGATTTAGCGTGTTTTTCACTCTGTCACCCTGTGGTTTAAAAATGTGATTTAATTATCTCATAGTTTTAATTTTTGTTTCACTATGAGTATCTATTGTTAAACAAGATATTATCATTATCTTTTTTTTAAAAAAAATATTTTACTATCCTGTTTAGTAGTAGATTTTTTTAGTAAAATAAAAAAAATACAGGATAGTTAAGTGTGACTTTTTAACTAGCTATATAGTGGCAAAATAAAAAATATACTAAAACACAAAGGAGCAAATAAAAAATTATCCAATATTTTAAAAAAATATTTTATCAAAAAATACTTACTTGTACACCCCAAAAGTGGCGTATATTATATTATAGAAAACAAAACTTGACGTCACAATGATTTATTATTGGTTCTTGGATAAGGAGGTATAAGATGTACGCTCACTTTTCAGGTGTACAGGTAGCAATTAATGCTCATCACAAGAAATGCCACTTATATATATATATATATATATATATATATACACTCCAAAAAAATGGTGTATATCTTAAATATCTCATCTTATATTTCAGTATATTTTAAAATTTTAGTAGTAAAAAAAAAATGAACAAGACAAGAACTAATTATCGACCCTTGAATGAGTGACCGTAAGATACAAGGAAGTCTACTATATAACAGCTACACTACATTAACTATGTCCAGCTAATCATATTTTTTTTTTCTGAGAGAAAAATATAACAAAAATGTCTTTCTAGAGATGGATGAATCACAGGAAAGCAATTCGATTGGTTGAAAAACTGCATAACTCATGCGACTGTTATATTTTAAATATTTTTATAAGATATATACTCCTTTTGGGTGGTACAAATTGCAGTGCTCTTTTATTGTATGTCTTTTTTTTTTGAGAGAGAGAGAGACAGGTAGCACGCTAGCCGCTTCGTTTATTTCGTTTAGAAATAAACTTAGCTAAAAATGTGAATCGAGTAGGATTCGAATTTGGGTTTCGGGTATCAATCACCAAGCCCTCTGATGTAACTTATGGGGTCCAATCACACAAGGGGCACAAACAGATAAGATGTTTGAAGATTGAAAAAGCACCTTGTTTGGCAGGTGTGGGGATGCCAATCTCTTATCTCTTTGGATACCTATGAGGCAAAGATAAGTTTTTTTTTTTTTTATAATAAAATATCAAGATAAGTGTTGAATAAACAAAGGCAAAAAATAGTTTGGGGACTCCCTCAAGGGCCTCAATGGAAGGGCTACATTGAATAAATTCGATCCTCAGTTTTATTTATTTCATTATTAATCCGCTTAACTCTTCTAATTTTTTTTTAATTTGAGTCTTTTTTTAATCGGTTCAGTTAAAAATGCTTATTAAATTTAATGCCTTCATTAACTATTAGCCATTACTTATTTCTATTTTATCTACTGAATAATGGTTAAAATTATTGAATTCGTTGAAATTGTCGATGTATTTGATAAAATTTTTAATTTCGCCGACTAAATATTTATTTAATGTTTTATTAAAAATAGAAATTTTCTGAAAAAAGTGTTATTGAAGAAAACAAAGTTAAGGGTGAAATAGGCCACCCACGAGGGGCCTCCATATTTTTTTTTTATTTTTTCCATATTTATTTATTCTTTTTTTATTTTTTATTATATTATAATTTTATATATATATATATATTATATTATATAATATTATATATATATATATTATATATTATATTATTTTATATTAAAGGAGGTTTGGGACCTAGAGTGACACTTGTCCCCAAACCCTCCTTTACTCTCTTCTCTCTCTCTCTCTCTCTCTCTATATATATATATATATAAGAGTTGAGCTAGAATACTCTCGATAGTAAACGGGGCGTTTTCTATCGAGTTGTTTTCGATGATAGAGCTTCCAAATTGACGATCGGTTTCGTTATATGATCTAAACCATTTAACTATTAGAAATCAAATTTCACGCACTTTCGATATTGTTCTTTTATCCATCTAGTGAACAAAAAATGAATGGCTGAAAAATAAATATTCTTTAAAAAATGATGATAGGAGTCTTGTAATCAAGATCAAGAGTAATAGATCTTGTTTTAAATAGTTTAAAGAATTTTCTAACAAAAATTCAATTGATTTGGATATCTTTACACCGTTAAACGAGAAAACGTCTCTTATCCACCATTAAAATTACAAATTTTGAAACCCTTTGATCATTAGGCAAATGATGTCGAAAAGATTTGAAATTTAATTTCTAAATACTTCAAGTGGTATAGATCATGTTCAACGGAGCCGATCGTCAATTTGGAAGCTCTATCATCGAAAACAACTCAATAGTAAAACGCCCCGTTTACTATCGAGAGTATTCTAGCTCAACTCTATATATATATATATAATTTTAAATTTTGATATCAAATTTAAAATTTTGACACTTTCAAATTTTAAAGTTCTAAATTTCAAATTTTATATTTTATATTTTAAATTCTAAATTTCAATTTTAACTTATAATATTTATTTTCAAATTTTAAACTTTTAAAATTTTAAATCTCTAAACTCTATGAAATTAATTAATTAATTTTATTAATAATTAATTAAATATATTATATTTAATTAATTTTATTAATAATACGCGTAATAAATTGCGTAATAAAATCTAATATGATAGATGCAATTTAAATCACGTAAAATATTATTGTATAAAAAAATACAAAATTTAAATTTCAGGACTAAAAATTTAGAAATATAGTGTATATGTGTATATATATAATTAATTTTATTAAACAATTTTTTCTACATTTTATTTTCCTTCTTTTTATTGATTTTTCTAAAATTATTTGATAGATTTATCTCAAATCCTTTTCATATAAATTTTTATAAAATAAATTGTTGTATCCGCAGCATCACGCCGGTATTTCACTAGTAGAGATATATATCAAGTGATATGAACTTATCAACAATCACAATCATACATTTGCTTGTTTGGCCATATATTAATATATGCCAAATCACCATTCAAGTATATAGTACATAAAACTCCAAAAATAGAAATGTTTTATATTCAAGGCCAATTTGCAGAAAAAATTTACAAGTTTTAAGCTTTTGTAAAACTTGATCATCTTTTCGATTTTGCAGATTCGGTCCAAATTTTTCGTAAACCGACCAAAATATTATTATACCATTTTCTCTCTTTTTTTTTCGTGTTCTTTTTTTTTTTCTTACTGAAGAATGCGACGGAGGCAAAAGCGGAAACGACCCCTATCGTCTCTGCCCTTCACGCCCTCACCCTTGCCAGCGCACCCCTCGCCCTACTCTCTTCCGACCCCGCCGAGGCCGCGCTGCAACCCACTTTTTTTTTTTTCTCCCCGACCCTCCTCTACCGTCTCCGCGGCCCTCCGCGACGATAACGAGGACAGTGACGCGTCTTCTTCCTCTGCCTTCGACCACTACCTTCACTGCAACGGATTTTCTACCCGCCAAATAAATCTGCCGTTCTCACTGCCGCCGTCGGCGACGAAAAGAAAATGCTTCTCGGGGCCGAAAAGCACGCCGGTGAGGGAGAGGGAGAAAAATATTTACACTTCGGCGAGAGCGGATTTTACACCCACCAAACCCACTTTTGGGGACCGGTGTCCTCACCACCGCCGTCGACGATAAAGAGAAAGCACTTCTCGGTACCAAGAAACTCGCCGGCGAGAGAGGGAGCACGCGGCACACCCGCCCACCCCAGAGGGCGGTGGCGAGCACGGCCTCAACGATGTCGGAGGCGAGAAGGGTGAGTAATGCACGGGAGCATTTCTAGATTAGTACTTTTATTTATTTTAAAAAATAATAATAACTAAAAGGCAAAAAACTAGAGAATAATAAAAAAAATCAGAGAAGAAGGAAGACGAAAATGAAATTGCACTTTTAAGATTAAATTGCATTATTTTAAAAGAATGTTGCACTATTATAGACGTAAGTTGCACTGCTTGAAATGTAAACTGCATCCTTTAAGATGAAAGTTACACATTTTAAATAAAAATTATATTCTTTGAGAGATATTTACACTGTTTCTTCTCTTATTGCACTTTTTGATGTGTAAACTGCACCTTTAAAATAAAAGTTATGCTTTTTAAACGAAAATTATACTTTTTGAGAGATATTTACACTATTTTTTTCTTGTTGCACTATTTAATAGGAGATATTTATACTATTTTTTCTCTGTTGCACTATTTCTCATTTGATGTATAAACTACACCCTTTAATAGGAAAAATAGTAAAAATATCTCTCAAAAAGTTCAACTTTTATTTAAAAAGTGTAACTTCATCTCAAGGGGTGCAGTTTACATCTCAAAAAGTGTAACAAGAGGAGAAACAATGTAAATATTTCTAAAAAAGTACAACTTTCGTCTAAAAAGTGTATCTTTTATCTTAAAGGATACAGTTTACATTTCAAAGAGTGCAACTTACGTCCATAATAGTGTAACATTCTTTTAAAATAGTGCAATTTAATCTTAGCAGTGTAATTTCATCTTTTTCTCTTTTTTTTCTATTTTTTTTATTATTTTCTAATTTTTGACCTTTTCGTTTTTTTTTGGTTTTAAACAAATAAAAGTGCTAATTCAGATATGCTCCCGTGCATTTCTCGCTCTCGTCATCTCCGACACTGTCGAGGCCGCGCTTGCTGCCGCCCTCTGGAGTAGGCGGGTGGGCCGCGTGCCCCCTCCCTCGATGGCGAGCTTCTCGACATCAAAAACTGCTTTCTCTTTATTGTCGGCGACGGTAGTGGGGATGCGAGTTTTCAAAAGTGGATTTGGTGGATGCAAAATCTGCTGCAACGGAGGTGGAAGGTGAAGGCAGAGGAAGAGGACGCGGTACTGTGATCTCGCTATCGTCGTGGAGGGTCACGAAGGCGGTAGAGGAGGGTCAGAGAGAAAAGAAAAGAGAGTCGCAGCGCGACCTCGACGGGGTCGGAGGCAAGGAGGGCGGGGGTGCGCGGGCGAGGGTGAGAGCGTGAGGGGCCAGAGGGAGGGGGGCCGTTTCCGCCTTCGCCTCCGTCACCTTTTTCGGCGAGGAAAAAAACAGAACGTCAAAAAAAAAGAAGAGAGAAAAAGATATAAGGATATTTTGATCAGTTTACTAAAAATTTAGATCAAATCTGTAAAATTAAAAAAAACGGTCCAGTTTTATAAAAGCTCAAAACTTGTATATTTTTATGTGAATTGGCCTATATTCAAAACTTCTATAAATATTTTAATATTCAAAACTCTTATCACTTGAACTCCTATAAATATTTTACTCAATAGTTGCAAATGTGACAATGCACCATTTGTACTTTTGTTTATTAAAGAGGGGCAAAATTTTCCTTTCACAAATTTGTCTCTTGGTCCCACCACTGTGGTATTTAGCGGGAATTTGTCCGTTTGAGTACTACCATGCAATTTTCAAATAAGCTACTATATTTTTATAAATACAAAAAATTTTATACTTATAAACTATTTTAATAATAAAGCTTCTGAGTCAATAATTCATATTGTCAAATATAATTTAAAGCATTTAAAATATCTATAAATTGAATTTCATAGTTTTTTAAACTTTATATCAAAGCTCATCAAATAATTGATAATAAACAGTAAAAATTGAATGATCTCCTTAAAAATAGATGATCGGAATATTCAATTCATGATTGCAGTTATTAATTTTGATCTAAATAGTGAATAAATTTTTTTGCAAAAGAATTCGACCAATTCTGATTCTCTACACTACAAAACTGGAAAACGCCTAATACCGTTAAAATTGTCAATTTTGAAACCTTTTATCGTAAGGTATATGATATAAAAAAAATCATGAAATTCGATTTCTAATCTGTTTGAATGCTTTAAATTATACATAGCGGTATATGCATCGTCGATTCAAAAGCTCTATTATCGAAAACGACTTATGAGTACGAAAACGATCATGCTAGTAAAAATACAGCAGACGAAATCTGTCAAATTCTTAAGAGAAACTGTTATATGTAATTTTTATTATGATAGTTAGATAAAATATCTCTTAAGAACTTTATCTCCCGATTATCTTATCAACTCATCCCGCAAATTCTAACGCGCACCCCCTTAAAATAGAAGCTCCCAAATTTACTCTTTTTATTGCTAAATTTAACAAAATTTTCAATTTTAGGAGTTTGAATGACCCAGACCAACCTGTTGAGTCCTGTTTTTTTTTTTTTTTTTTTTTTTTTTCTTCAAATTATCGATTTGGTTTGTTCTGAACCCGAATAGGTTTGATTCGGCCCGACCCGAAACTTGTTCTCGTCATCGACGGCCCAGGCCCAATAAGCATATTGACATTGTTAGTTATAGGCCTAAAGAAGATGAACCACGTCCTCGCGATTCTGATGCAAAACTTTATAAAAACAAGTTGAAAGATGAAGACGATAATAATATTCATAGACACAAAGCATGATAATATGCTTTTCCCCCCCTTTTTTTTGTTTTCTTATGTTGAGGAAACAACTCCGCCTTAGTTCATAAAATATTTCAATTTTCCCTATTATCTCCTAACATATTATTATTTGAAAATATTTGATTCACCGTCATTAGTTATGCATAGAAATATATCTGCTACAGAGAAGATTTTTTTTTATTTCCTCGATTTAAGCCTAAATCTTTCGAGAGTAGCGAGTCATAAACATATGTATAGTTGACCTTCTCCAAATGTTACTCTAAAAAAAGTGTGACTTTTGTTTGGATTGATTTAGAACTAACCCACTAAATAGCTACTAGTGGATCCTTTAGACTATTACTTGGAACAATCCATAATTTAAAAGATTGGAATTTGTCATGCATTGTCTTTTAGAAGATTATTTAATATGTACAAGGCTTTTTTTTTTCCTTTTTTTTTTTTGTCTAAGCTATGAAAGGATCCACCAAGCAACTTGTTTAATGAAATCAAAGCACCACTTCCTTGGGAATAAAGAGAAAAGATATGTCAACCAGTTACTCTATCATCTGATGATTCATACAACTATTACACGAATATTACGTCACGACGAAATATAATAATGCATCAATCAAAATTTCTAAAGCTTCTCAATTCAAAGTGAGGAAGGAGAATGCAGAACAACTAGGAAAGTACATGATGAATCTACTCAACACAACACCTTGTTTTTTGTTTTTTTAAAATATTATACCTTATAAAAGGAAACAATTTTGAAACACTTGATAGCCTAAAAAAGTACATAGTTCAAACTACCTTCTTAGTACCATTAACATATGTAGGACATGTCTATATCTTTCAAACCAACTCATCATGTGGGGTTTATTTTGGAGACCAAGTTTCCCCACAACAAAAAACATGATTGTTGACTATGGAAAGGTTACCTAAAATTTTTTTAAAAAATAATTTAATTGAATAATATTTTTATTTAATTATTTGATTTTTAAAATATTCGATGCTTCTAAATCATCAAATGCGTCCCCACCGTCCTCCATTCTGTCTCGTAGTTCAAATTCTATTGTGCCGATTAGTTATATCTTTCATAGATAAGAATTACTATTCATAACATGTGAGATATAAATGTGCAGATACATTAGGGATATATAATAATTTTTAGAGACGCAAACCAAATATCAAGAGAGATTGGATAGTAACATATAATTTTTTAATATTAAAAAATTATATTTCAAAATGCTTCAATGTTTGCATCAATTTATGTGCTTTTTGGCCCACCAAATTTGTGCACCAAATATCCAGTTGAAACTTTCCTTTAGATGTTGAACAAGAGTTAGGCCTCACCAATCCTAATGTACAATAAGTACAACCTTTTCCTACTACAAAAAAAAATTAAAATGAAGTGGTTAAATTAAATGTCACCTTTACCAAAAAAATCTTTCCCATCCTATGTGAGATCCTTTCCACCTGTTTCAGGAAAGATCCTTCAATGCAAAAAAATTAGTTGGAATTATGTGGTGGGTTTGTTCACCCAACTATACATTTAGACATGTTTTCCATGGCAACCTTACCATTTTCATAAATGTACATGAAATATTGAGATGAAAAAAAAAATTTGAAGCTTTTCACATTTCAAAAGAGAAATAAAATTTAAGTGAATTTGTTATCACATTTTCATTAATACTTTCGCATGATACAAAATCAATTTTTAAAATTTTTATTATATATTAATGGTAATTTTAAAATAATATTCTTATGTACTGCTGATGTGATAATGATATATAATAATGATATTTAAAGAATTAAGTTTTTTAGGAATTGTAAATCAGTTTAGTTGTATTAGGACTCTTTTTTTTACAAAAAAATTTATCTTAATTTGTTTCCAATGTTGGAAAAATTCTAGAATGCAATGGGTATATTGGTGATGTGGCATAACAAATCAATTAAAATTTTTTTTTTAGAGATATATGTCCCATTATGATTATAAAAAATATTTTTATTATATTTTTATTTGAAAAGAAGAAAGATGATTGACTTGTTATTAATGATGTAGTGTAAATGTGATAGTGTAGAATTCCTCCCAATGTCCATAGGTGGATGGTCAAGTACTCAAGTGGGTTCAACACCACAAAATCCAATCCAACAAAAATTCTCATTTATTATAAAACAATTCAAATAACTATTAATGAGGTAAATGGTCCCTCTCTCTCTCTCTCTCTCAACAAAAATTCTCATTTATTATAAAACAATTCAAATAACTATTAATGAGGTAAATGGTCCCTCTCTCTCTCTCTCTCTCTTCTCTCTCTCTCTCTCTCCACCAAACAACCACCTCCTCACCTACAAAAGCAAAAATATTATAACACCCACACAAGCCACCACCTCTCTCTCTCTCTCTCTCTCTCTCTCTCTCTCTCTCTCTCTCTCTCTTTGTCTCACCTCTCTCTCTCTCTATATATATATATATATATTTGGTGGTGGGGCTCCACCAAAAAAAAAAAACTTTTAAATACCACTAATATAATTTCTTACTTTTTTTTTTATTTTAGTACTCTATGATTTAAAGTATATTACTTTTATATTTTATAATTTTATATTTTTGTTAATTTTCTTCACTAACTTTTTTCGTTAAATCAATAATAAAGTTAAAATTAAAAGATATTAAAGTGAATATTCGATTAGATGGAGTATTTGTAGTTTTTTTGTATATAGTTTAACGAAAAGTCAATGAAAGGACTGACTAAAAAAGAAAAATAAAATCACGTGATACTAAATTTATATATTTTAAATTATAGAATATTAAAATAAAAAAGTGAAAAATCTGGGATTTAAAAACTTTATACCATGGCTTGTGAAGAGAGAGAAGAGGAGAGAGTGAGAGAGAGAGAGAGTTGGGGACAACTAGAGGACACAAACAACACCAATCCCCACACATAAACACAACACAACACAAAACAATACACCTCTCTCTCTCTCTCTCTCTCTAATTCTCTCTCACACCCACCACTCAACATATCCCCACTTTTAGAGGTATAGTGGTGGCTCACCCATCTCCAACACCAACTCTTAAAATCCCCCTCAAAGCCCCGAAAAAAAGGTCTCTTTTCTTTTTTGCCCACTCTTTTTTTCCCCAAGAACTCATTTTTATGGTAAAAGGGGAAAAAAAAAAGTAATATTTAGTCCTTGTATAAGCCCAATTTTCCCATTTTCTGGTTGGTTCCTTTGTTGGTTTCGGGGGATTCCGCGTTTTTGCACCAATTTTCTTGGTGATTTGGGTGGTGCCCACTTGCGTATTTGAACAAAACTCCTCCTTTTTCCCCCTTTAAAACTCGGGCTTTTCCTTCAAGTTTTTTTTTTTTCCATTTTTAATGTGTGTGTGTGAGAGAGAGAGAGAGAGAGAGAGAGAGAGACTTTTTTGGGGTTATGTGTGATTTGTCCAAAATTTTGTCTCCACACCCTTTATTTCTCCATCTATTTCTCCTGTTATAAGTTTCTCTCTCTCTCTCTCTCTCTCGGGTTTGATCAAAAATTCAAGTTGGGAATTTCTTATATGGGAACTTAGGTGACAAATTTTTTGTATTCGGAAATTTGTAGTAATTAATATGCAGTTGAGGTGCTCGAAGAATTGTTGCTGTGAGAAAGGTGGCATCTTTATTTATTTCTAAACAAAAAGGTGGCATCTTGATTCAAGAGTTCTATTGATTTAGAAAGTTTTTTCTTTGCATTAGCTTTAGATAGATAGAGAGAGAGGAGGAGGTGCCCTTCTTTTATTTTGCTTCGAAACATTTTATCGGTCTCCGAATTCGCGGCGTTGGATTGATGGGTATCATTTTATTGTGGATTTTGAAGTGAATTCTTATTGCCTTTTGATCCAATGAGGCTTTTGAGCTTATCTTCGTGGCTCGCGGCCGCCGTGCTGATTTCCTGCGCTTTCGTCGTCTCCAGATCTTTCCTCAGGGAGGGAATTCAAAATTCGAATTCGGATATCGAAACCATAAACAAAGCCCTCAGGAAGAGTCACGGTGATCCGCCGGTGTTCGCGTATTGGATATCGGGCACCGGTGGCGAGAATCGGAGGATAATAAGGCTGCTAAAAGCAGTGTATCATCCGAGGAATCGATACCTTATTCACCTCGATGCGGGATCTACAGCTGATGAAAGGACCGAGTTGGCGCGGGCTGTTCGATCTGAAAGGGTCTTTAAAGCTTTTGGAAATGTTGATGTTATGGGAAAGAGTTATGCCGTCGATCGGACGGGTTCGTCGGTTCTTGCGGCGACGCTCCACGGAGCTGCTGTTCTATTGAAGATCAGTAAAGATTGGGACTGGTTCATCACATTGAGCTCTTCGGATTACCCGATTGTTACTCAGGATGGTAAAAATTATGATCTTCGATACTTCACCAGTAATCTACTGCTATATATTTGTATATGTTACCTTACGAAAAGTTTCATTTTAATCAGGATCTGGTTAAGAACATGGGGATTAAACTGTTATATTCTGTGATTGTTCATTGCTTTCGAGAAAACTTACAACTCTGTAACAATTTAGGCCTCCTATAATTGTGTATGCCGATATTTTAGTTTTCCCTGCCATTGTTGTAGAGTCTCTCATGGAGTAAAATGTTTTCGATGTTACAAAATAAAAATAATATAGCGGATAGAGTATAATATTCGAGAATCTGTGTCTTGGTCCTCAGTTACTATTGTTGAAAGTCATCTCTTTTGCATTAGAGTTGGCGACAATCATAAATAGGAGCTTCATTTAATTTGTTTTCGTTTTTTATTCCTCAATTTTCGCTTCGTGCTCGTAACTGACGGGAAAGGTTCTTTGCAAATTTCAGATCTTCTTCATGCTTTTATGACGGTGCCGAGGGACTTGAACTTCGTTGATCACACGAGCGACCTCGGCTGGAAAGAGTAGGTCCCTCTAGGATCATGTATAAGTTTCCATGATTTTCGATTTCTTTCTCGTACGAAACATATTCAAGCTGACTCGATAATATATACGCAGGCACGAAAGGTTCCAGAAGATCATCGTAGACCCGAGTCTTTATATGGACGCAAATGCTCAATCCTTCTTCGCTACCGAAACGAGGCAAACACCCGATGCTTTCAGGATCTTTACAGGTGCTCGTTCCCCCTTCTTTTTAGCTCGCGTGTTCAGTAGCTTAATTTTTATTGATATACCGTCTTTTCACACCTAATTATGCCCACTTGGGAATGAAATTTTCCTATATCGGCATTGAAGCTACGCCTAATCGACTATTACACTAAATGTGGACTTCATGCTTGTTTGGTTTGGCTTTTTGAACAGCTTCTCTTCGCTTGAGAGTAGAAGCTTTCGGAAAGTAGAAATCAAGCGTTTGGCTAAATAAATTCTGGAACTTTTGATGTGGCGGGGAAGCTAAAGTAAGCTTTCAGTTCGAAAGAAGCTTGAATTTGAAGCTTCTAGTCGTAGTGTCACAAGAATTTGCTAAGATTATTATTCTAATGAAGAGTTGTCAATGCTTTTTAAACAACTTTATTCAAATAACACTTTACAAAATTTAGCAGGGCTGAAGGAACTAAAGATTTTAAAAGTTCCTCCCTTGTTTCCTAAAGTGAGAATTACTTGAAACCTCTACTTCCTTTATACAAAACAGGTTCTCCATGGGTTATTCTTAGTCGATCTTTCATCGAGCACGTCGTGTATGCATGGGACAACCTCCCAAGAAAGCTACTCATGTACTTTGCCAATGTCGCGTACTCTGTCGAATCCTACTTCCAAACAGCAATATGCAACTCCCCTCAATTCATCAACACTACAGTAAACGACGACCTGCGCTACTTCGTGTGGGACGACCCCCCCGGATTAGACCCGCTCTTTCTCAACGAATCGAACTACGAGGCCATGATAAACAGCAAGGCCGCATTTGCTCGGCGGTTTATCGGAGGGGACGAGGTGCTGAACAAAGTGGACGACCAAATATTGAGGCGATCGTCGAATGGCGTGAGCTACGGAAAATGGTGCTTAGGAAGAGAAGAAGATATAAGCGAGACGGGTTCAGAGGATCTGTGCTTGACTTGGGGGGACATAAATTTGATCGAACCGCGGCCCGAAGGAAAGGAACTTAGAGAATTGGTTGCAAAGATCATTGAGAGAAGAGGTTGTGTGTGAATGGTATAAGATTGGATGAAGATTCGAGCTGTAAACTAGCCGATCAGGGTTAAGGGTTAGCGAATCGACTTTGTGCAGTTTGGTCATGTTATCTCAAGCCACAACTGCATCTCATCAGCATATAGGATACCTCTCTCTCTCTTTCTTTTCTTTCTTTTTTTTTTCCTTTTTCCTTTTCTTTAAATTTTTATTTTTTAGTTTTGGTTGAGCATCTTTTGTGTAGATATAGGGAACTATAGTAGAGTGGTTGTAATAAATAGTTGAGGGTGATATTAGGTGATAGGGCTTATGAGAATAGAGAACAATTACATTGTAGTTGAATCTGACTTATTTCAGGAACATATCATTCCTTTTATACAAATATAGAACAACATGAACTTATAGTTATTATTAAAGCATTCTTTTAATTTCAGAGTTATGTTTTGGGTTGTGCTTTTGATTGGGGAGAGATGTATTTGTACACAAGCTATGGACTGTTTAGTTTTGTTGCTAATTAGCCTGCTTGGAATATCCTTTTCTCCACAAACCACGAACAAAAAACACAACTATTCTCCTTTCATTATCTAGTAACACAATAAATTGTTCAAAAATAAAAAATAAAAAAAAAACTCAGCTACAAATTCTTGCTTCTTACCTCCAAATTCATAGATAGTTTAAATATTTACACACACACAAAAAATAGTAGAGGAGAACAAGTAAACAACTCGCGGTAACATGGCACCACGAGATATTCCAAGTGAACAAACTGGAGAGGATAAGATCACAATCACTAAACCTCTTCTTGCACACATGACTCTTCTTTGCGGCGGCAAAAAAAAAAAGCTGCCTAATGATCTCTGCATTGTATTGCTATTTCTTGTGTACAGAATATAACTGTGTATCCAATAACATATAACAAAAGAAAAAATGGAAGCATTTTATCTTTACTGAAACAAACAGAACAAGATGAGATAATTAATGTACAAGAGGGGTGTCCCGACGCATACGTTGTTGAATCATTTTTGCTTCTCCAATCGGGGTGTTGCTGCTTTTATTGAACATCAACCCTAGGCAAACTGAGATGATAAAATCCACAGCCGCCAATATGGCTGAAATTAATTGGTAAATGTTGCGGACATATATGTTTACTTTTGATATTGTAGAAAAAAAAAAGAATTCGCCATATACATGGGTGACCCGATTACGATCTTGCGGGGAAATGGCTGCTGATTAGTGAAGGCACTCGACATAACTGCAAATTGTGAGAAAACACATCATAAGCACATTTAAATCTCAAGGGGTGTCATAAGCTGCATGAATAAGTCAGTTTAGCAATTGGTTTTACAAATATACATGAATGCATCGACACAATATGACATACAAATGTACATGGAATCAACTCACCGCTAGATTTGGCCCTCAGGATCTCAGAGAAAAGCAAAGTCAGTAAACATGAGAATGCAGGATAGATAATGCCTTGCTTTTGAAATCCCCTTTATAAAGTTACCGCTCAAGCCATGCAATTAAAGATTACGGCCTTATATGGTACACAATCTCGATAACTACACTTTCAAGTAGCTTTACATGTACATGAGCTATTTAGATACTTGATTAGAAATCAGGCCATCAAATATTAATCCATGACTATCCGATATCGAGATCACAATAAAACGTAGCTTTCAAGAAAAGAGAATTTCAGTTATATGTACTTACTATTTAGGCTTGATAACCGTAGAACCTGAGGTAAATAAAGTGAACCCAGCTTTTTGACTTCCGACAACCATATAGATAAAGGCATTGAAAGGCTCTATATAGTTACCAAATGCTTCACGAATAACCTATTACCAAACCTGTGTATAAACACATAAAATTTATAAAAAACAATGGCAACATTTAAACAAAAAAATAAAAAAGCCAATGGACAAATGGAGATAGCTAAGATAACAGTGTCATACTGCATTCATGACATCCTAAGGAAAACATGATCAAACCATCCAAAGAGAAGTTATTGATAGACTATTCACATCTGGGCCCACTAAAAATCAATGGTAAAACTAGCCTTTTTAAACACTTCCCACCATGATCCTGTAGAATCTCTTAAGTAGGAATTACTTTAAAGTTGAAATAACTACACTATGTACCTGTAATTCCATAAGCTGTAAAGTTACTTCTTTATTCAGGCTATCTTATTATGAATCCAAGACCTTTGAGAAAGAGCCTGAAACAATTTGTTAGGACATAAGATTATGTTTCTTTTTTTCCCCCCTAAAAAATGGAGATCACTCAGTTCTAATTCCCAGCTCGAACCAAATATACTTTGGCGGTTGTCATATGGTAACATTTTTAACAAAAAGAACTGTCGAGCACAAAATAAAACGTAAGGCTTGTTAAAGGATTACCTCAATCCGCAAATAACACAAAGATGTATTCAACCAAGTAGTCAAAATAGGTAAACAACTTAGTATCATCTAAAACGAAAAAGTATTGAGATTTATCACTTACTAGATCTGCGTCAAATGAAACTCGCCAGTAATGCATGCAAGGCAATCCAATATATCAAAACACCAAGCCGTAGCGTAGGTTGTCTCATTAGTAATCGATCACCTGATACCCTGGTATAATAAACAAAAATCATACTTAATTTTACACAAAAATATTGAAGTAAATAAATCCTCAGAAATATATAGATCAAGATCATGCTACCATATTCCATCAATTCTGTCAGATATAGGTCGAGTAGCTCTTGGAACAAAACGTGACATAACGAGAGACTTGAAACCATGTGCTGCGGTAAGAAAGAATGTTGCATTTTAGATCAATAATTGATTATTTATCCATCATGATGCAAGGAACACTTTGGAGCAGTACAAAAGATAACAGTGGGTGATCTAAAGTCACCTTTATCATCATCGTCATCATGCAATGAATGATCATCATTTTCTGTGTCGATAGATATAGCTACTTGGTCATTGTTGACTTTGCGCCCGCTGCGGACATGTGCGACGACTGCACCTGGGTTTAGCTTGTCTCTCTGCATTCATGCCATATTGTTGCATAAAAATGAATCCAAAAAGATGTCCTTCGGTTTGTCTCTCATACATCTTAGTAGTGATGAAAGAATTATACCAGTACTCCATAAAAGATAGACTTAGCCAAAGTTTATCTTTTCTGGAGGGCAAAAGTTGAAGGTGTCAAAGATGACATTTGTAGTTAATATGCATAGTGAGATACAAAAGAGATTGCTCGACTATCAGACAATCTCCAAACTATACCAATGGTGCCACTAGCGAATCCACAGAGTACTTACATAAACAAGACATACGTATTAGAATGAATAATTTTGAAAAGATGATAGCAGTGATAAATAGTCTGTGGGCGCCCTTGGGACTAGAAAGAAGACATGGGGCAGGTATGCATTTCATATCATCAAACGTACTTTAACATCATTTATTAAATTAAAACTTGACAAAGTCCCATTCTCTAGAACGAAACACTTCAATTTGTCTAAGCAAGCCATATAAAGCTTCTCTTGTGCATACACTCAAGGACCACAAACCTTATTAGAAATAGGATTAAGATATCATTAAACTGTGGGTTTTCTAAGTTCACAAAGAAATTCTAATACAACTTAAGATGACGCCTTAAATACTAGATGAGAGAGCATCTCTGCTAGCTCCATTCTCGCCTGGCGAACTAAAAAAGTACAAATAGAATATATCTGCTAGAAAATAATAGAGTTCAATTAAATACAATTAACTGCTAATAATTAATTAACTCCTACTAGCGAATTTATCTAAGATGAAGGAAAAAACAATAATAAACAAGGAACAAACAAAGCCTTACCACTTGTTCAATCTCTGAAGGCACCAATGTCCTACTGCTGGATTGTTCCTTCTGGCGCAAAGAAGTCTCAAGAGCTTCAGATCGATGCAACAGCTCCTCCACTCTTCCTCTTTCAATCTGAAGCAAAGCATCTTTATTCTGAACAGAAACCCGCAGATCGTTCAACTCGGTAATAACAGACACTATTTGCTTATCCAATATATTTTTATACACGTGAACTTGACTGGTGCCCTCAGAGCCATCCGAAATCTTAACATTCAACCCAAAAATTAATACCATCTTATCCAACCATCCTAGTAAATCATCAATCTCAGATGAATATTTCTTGTTAGCCTCTTGTAAGGCCAAAAGATCGTTGGTACTCTTAGTTACCTCCTGCCGCAGAAATGAGATCTCCGAGTCACGCCCTTGCAATTGGGATTGAAGGTTTTCTACCTCAGCAATTAGGGTTTCAGAGAGATTATGTAACTCATCAAATTTGTTTACGGTTGTGGAGAGCTTTGCTACAGTCTTGGCCCGAGAAACTTCTAGACTCTTCAATGTGAAATCCTTTTCTTGAACCAAGCCCTCAAGTTCTCTCTTCCTTTTGTCCAATTCTTCCATCTGTGTTTCTTCTTCATCAAGTGCTTGCATAAGACCCTCTATTTCTGGAAAGATTAATAAAACCATATTTAGCAACTGTTTGGTCTAGCTTATGGAATAGCATTTCTGCTCTGTAAAGCACCAACCAGGTGATTGGCCAAAAAGAGTCAATAGGTGTGTACCCTACCTGTACCTCAACTCATTTTGAAATGGGCACTCAAACGTTAAAAATTTTGATTCTACCACCTGTTCTTTCATTACTACTAATTTTAAAAATTTCCATCAAATTATGGTAGAACTTAATAGTTTTCATCAGAAAAAATTCTAGAATATTCCACCTATTAAAATACTACTAGGGTACACAACACTTCATCCAAAATAATAACAATACAAGTTTTTATGAAAGGTAGGTTAGGATAAAATCAAAGTTTTCAAAGTTCGAGAACCATTTCAGAAAGAGCTAAGGTTCAACTAAGGTATGTAAGTTTCTGCAACAAAAGAAGTCTAAGAGCTTTTGCTCTAGTGGCAAGCTAAATTGAGCCTCAAGGCCCCAAAAGTAAAAACTCCAATTTGAAATTTTTACTTCTGTTACAGCAAAAAAATTATTAGGAATAGTTTATGAAGAAAGCAAGTAGTGCTTCTTGGGATAGCTCTTCAAGCAACAATATTGCAGGAACTCTAGTTGGAACCAAACAGGCCCTTACTTTTAAACTAGGTCACTGATTTCATATCTTTCAGGTTTAAGTACAATCAAATAAATGACTATAATTTGTTAAGACGGAAACTAAAATTAGTTTTGGGCCAAATAGCAGGCGCTCCAATTTGAAGCTTCTGCTTTTGTTGCCATCCAAATTTGTTCGAAACACTTTAACGAAATGCTATTTGTACTTCTTCAAAGCCCTCATTTCCAAGCTTTGTCAAAAGAGTTCATATCTTTAAGTTCAAAAGATTTATACAAGTTACATATAATCAAATAACTACAATAACAAACAGTATAGGACAATTCAAATAGCTTACCTTGATCTTTGGCAGTTAATACATCGGTCAAAGATTTAAATTTTACTTGCAACTCAGTCGACAAAGCCTCCATACCTTCTAGCTCCTTTACTCTTTGCTCTAAAATCCGTTTATCATTCTCTTTAGCTTCAATCTGCTTTTCTAAATTATGAATTTTTTCTTTCGCATAATCAAGATCAACAGAGAACTTCTTTGCAACAGTCTCAGCATCCCTTATCTGTGAAACAAGTTCCGTGCAGATCTGATTCATTTGGATATCCTTTTCTTGCAATTGTCTCTGTAACTCAGTTATCTCACTTTTATTGCTTATGCCCTTAATAGTGGCCATTAACCTATCAGCAATCAATCTAATTTCATTGTCAGTAAGTGAAATCAAATGGCCAGTATTTCTTAAGCTCTCTCCAGAAGTCAAACTCCCAATCTCAGCAAGTGAAGTGCTACATGCTTCATACAACAAAGATAAGTTCTTCTGTGTTGAAAAACTTTCAGCTTCTTTTTCTTTCATGTGTGATTCTAACCCCAGTAAGTCTCTTTTCAAAGACACTGTCTTTTCCTTCTCAGAAGCAACTTTTGTTTGTACAAACTCAACTGATTTTAACAGCCGCATTGCATGCTGGTCAATCGAAGAGGTGTGATGGTCAACGTTTCTTTTCAAATGGTCAAATTCGCTCATACATTCAATCACTGCATTGTGAACAGTAGCAACATGCTCAACTATTGAGCTATCATCAGATCCATGGATGTTGACATTGAAGAGAGCATCAGAAGAATGGGACTTCTGAAAATGTAGTTCACAGAGAGAGTTAATGGAAGAGAACCAATTTAATTGTTAGATAACAAGAAGCTTCATATGATTCTCATTGTTACAAACTTACAATGAAGTAAAAGTAATACATTCTATAATCATTCTGCTTTTACTGTATGAGCAATATGACCTTCAATCTCCACTTCCTACCAACAAATCCATTGTATGCTAGATATACTAAATCATCTATATAAAATAAATGCACCATCATGTTCCTATAAACTTACATGGCCATGCCATGATCAGTCAGAGCACATTGACAAAACAAAAAGCATAACATCCTTGTTCCTACTTTCACACATAATAATATCAGCCCATATAGAAGTTTTGATTTACGTTGAGCTCAAGACTCGAACCATTCAACTGAAGGGGCTATTAAACCATGTAGCAATAAGTTTGTAAAAAAATAATAACAGCAGTCTTTGGGCAATTTAGATAGGCTTCTGAGAGATCTGGTGGAAGGCAAGAAGATTTGATTATATTATCACTAAATAAAACCACAGAGCATGTTGCAAGATAAGTTAATTCAAAGGACATTAATATGGCTCGAGAAACATAAATGCAGTTCAGTTCTCTCAATAGAAAAATGCATCACATCATAAAGCCGAACCTAAAAGAAATGAAAAGATATAATCCATTACATGGCCAAGATTTTAAGATTGGATATATATATATATATATATATATATATATATATATATATATATATATATATATATATNTATATATATATATATATATATATATATATATATATATATATATATATATATGTAGAACTAGGCTGGAATACTATTAATAGCATCAAGCTATTGGTGCAAGCTATTGGTGCTATTAGTTTTTTAGCCCTTGGATTGAGAAATGTGCGGTTAGAATGATGTGGGCCCCACAGGGTTGAGTGGGTGGTTGGTTGAATAGTATAATCTAACGGGTAAAAATAATCAAAGGATTAAATCTAACAGTGGAAAACTCGATAGTACCAAGTCCTTGGTGCTATCAATAGTATCCCAGTCGGGCTCATATATATACGACAAAAAAAGTTCGTTTTCATTAAAAGAATTTGTTTGGCACCAAAATTACCTCATTCATTGGATTGCTTGAGCAGAAGCCATTAAATGATACAACCGGTAACTCAACAAAATGTGCACTGTCGATCTGCTTACTAGCTGAATCCATGAGTGTCTCGACATAGGCGATAAAGTCCACCTCCCTCGTAAAAACATTGACAACGCAACTTGAAATATCAAAGCAGACTTTTCTAAGCTGGTCAATTGAAGAGTGCAACTCGGATAAATAGTATGCTGTTTCTTTTCTTTCCTGTGAATGATTCAAATTAACTTGTTCAAGACGATGAAGAGCATCAGTTCTCGCAGCCTCTAAAGCATCTCTTTGTCTAGAAAATTCTATGATGGTAGCTTCTGTGCTGGCCAGCTCCTCCTGGAGGATATCAGCCCTTTCCTGTACTTCATTTAACTCGTTCAGTAGCAGCTCAGCAGCTTTTTTAGACTTCTGTGCTTCAGCTTCAGAAGAAGCTACTTTTTTACTAAGATCGTGACAGAACTTTACAATTTCCTCTATTTTCTGCACAGGATCAATGGTATTACAATCCCCACCTGCATCAATAGAGTGCAAAGCTGTTAAGAATTTATTCAGAGTCAGCTTATTGTCATTCAAAATCTGCTCTCTCTCGGCCAATCTATTCATCAACAAAGACTTCTCAGATTCTAGGGCTTTTATTTGTTGATCATGCTTGCTCTTTAGTTTTTCTAATACAGCATTCATCTCTTCAATGGACTGTTTCAAGCTATCTCTTTGTTGCACCAGCCCCTTTCCCTTTCGAACAGCAACATTTAGTTTCTCTCTCGTAGAGGCAGTCTTCTGCTCCTCCTGAATTAACTGTTCTTTTAAACCGTCTCTCTGTTTACTCACTGTCTCTACTTCCAACTCCAAGGATCGACACTTCTCATGCAATATGTCTCTTTCTTTACTTAATTCCTCAATTTCCAATACTAAAGGTTGGAACTTCTCCACAGCCTGATCCCTCTCCCCTTTCACTAAATCTAGAGTACGGGTGGCTTCATCTAATTCTAACCTTAAAGGCATTAATTTCTGCTCATTGTCATCCAGATCAGCTTCTGAGGAAGCACCTGTATCTACAACCAAATTTCTGTCTTCTGAAACCACCTCTTCAGAAACTTTGTTTACGAATCTTGATGAAGATAGGGTTTTGTACTTATTTATAAACTCCTGTAATAATGCTTCCAAATACTCAGTAGCAGTACTACCGGAGAGAACGTCAAGACTATCACCGTCTGGGAATGCATTGTTAATCAAATCAATTAGTTTGTATATCTCATCATTCCCAATTTTTTCGACCATTTTTTCATGCAACTCTGCCAGCTCTTTTTGCAAGTTACCTCTGTCAATCTCATCTTGAACAGCTCTCTCTGATAACGCTAGATATTCAAACCTCAATTTTTCCAAACTCTCAGAAAAGAAATCCTTTTGGGTTTTAATAGCTAAAATCTCTGCAGTGAGCTCAGATATTTTCTTATGTGACTCTTCCAAGTCCACTATTAACATTTCAGATGAGTCCTCAAGACTCTCAATCTTTGATTGCAGTGCATCTCTTTCCTTTTGAACATCAGAGAGTGTACTGGCTAACCATTCAATTCTATCTCCTGGCTCCATTGTTTTCAAATGTGGTGGTATATCAATTTGATTTAGAACCTCCGTTAGCATTTCGGATGACACCTCAAGATTCTCAATCTTTGATTGCAATGCATCTCTTTCTCTTTGGACCTCCGAGAGTGTATTTGCTAACCATTCAATTCTATCTTCAGGCTCCAATGATTTCAGTTGTGGTGGCATACTAATTCGATTGAGAACCTCTTCCCATTTCTGTATAAGGCTGTTCCTCTCTACGAGAGACTGCTCCAACATGTCATTGTGCTCGGCCAAACCATAGAATTTTCTCTGGAGCTCATCATATCTACTTCGTAATTCCTCAAGCCCAGATAATGAACTCATTTGCACATCATCTCTATCAGAATGGGACCCACCCATGGAATTTTTCTGGTCCCACTCAGTTAGCGGAAGAGAATTAGCAGCAGCCATTTTGGACAGCAGCTCAACTTTCTCTACAATGTCTCTTGAATGAAAATGCTCTGGAAAATCCAAATCTTCTAAGACCTCTTCGATTTTCTGTAGAACAGAGTCTTTAAGAAGAAAAGAGTCCCTTAAAGCAGTAGCAGAATTCCTAATGTAAGATAGTTCAGACTCTAAGGCCTCAATTCGATCTGCTTCGGAATAGGACTTGAGCTTTGCCTCGACTTCTTTGAAATGTGCTTCTTTCGACTGCAGTTCTTGTAAACACTTCTCGAGTTCGCTGGACTTCTCCATCAAAGACTGCTTAAGACTGTCTCGCTGAACAACTAATCCTTTACCTTTTGCAACAGCAATGCTGAGCTTCTCTTTGAGAGAAGAAACCCTCTGTTCTGATTGCTCGAGTTCAGATACTTTGAGATTCAGCACAGAATGAGAAGCTTCAAGGGCCTCCTCCAGCTTATTCAAACTGCCTTTGAGAACTTGCATTTCGGTCTCTAGCTGAATATTTGAGGCACTTAGCAAGTTAATTTGCTCAATTGCCTCTTCATATTTCTGATAATGCAAAGCAAGTGATGCTTCCAGACGTGAAAATAAGGAATTAAGCAATTTACTCTCTTCATTGTCAGAATTTTCAACAACTACATCATTTTCATCCAATTCCTTGGCCAAAACAAAGGAACTAGTGTTGGGTTCTCCAAAAGCTACAATTTTACTCATCAAAATCGATTCAAGCTTGCTTTTGACATGACAAAGCTCATTTGCCTTCTCACTCAAAGCATTAGATCTCAATTTCAGCTCTTCAAATTCTTCAGTTTTGTTCAATAGACTTGCCTCTACCTCATTATTTTTGGACAGAAGCACAAGCCTCTCAGCCAGCATCTTTCGCAAATGCTCAAGAAATCCTTCGTAGTGAATGTACAAAGCTTCTTGGGCTTCTGCAGAATTTTCATAGGTCTCAATTTCATGTATGTCTTCGCACGAGTCATGCAAAAGTTCTGAAAGGCTATAGCACATTTTCTTCACTTGCCCAGTTGCAAGCTCATTCCTTCCGTGTAAATCAGCAACTATCTTATTCAGTTCCACATAGGAAGTACTTAGAAAATCATGATTCACTTGAGCAGCATCTAACTTCTCATGAAGGCTCTGGATCAACTTTGTTGCAGCATCAATCAAAGTCAACATATTTATACCAACATCTAAATCTTTGGGAACCAGTGATCCAGTTGATGAGCTAAGCTTTTCAATCGCCTCAACAATCAACCCTTTTAAAGAATCCCTCTCATTTCTGAGAACAGAAACCCTCTCATGCACTTCCTTCTGCAACATTTCAGTTGTGCTTGAAAGCCTTTCACCCTCACTGATTGCACCTCGATGCATATGATCAAATTGCACCTGCAGAACACCAATTCTTTCTTCATAATTGCCAAGAAGTCCAACAAGCTCATCAACTTTTACCTGAAGGACATTATTCTGTTTCCCTAGTGCTTCAGTCTCCGTCTCAAACTTTTTCACGAGTTCCCTGCTACTAAATTCATCCAACAAATTTACTTCAAGCTTTCCCAGATATAATTCCATCTGCTTCAATTTGTCCCCAAGAAGGCGTGTTTGCTCCTTAGATAATGAGTATGAATCATCTGACTGCTTTAGACTGTTTGTCTGTGCCTCCTCTGATGGATCATCAATCTGATTAGTTTTCAACTCGAAGGCTTGAATAAGTTTTGACACGCCAGAGGCTGTGGCTCTCCTAGAAAGGGAAGTGGAGTGAGAGTGCATTCCGTGAATTGACTTTTCAACATTTTCCAATATACTTTTTGCCTCTTCTATGTGCCCCTTTAGAACCCTCAAAATTCCAGAATTACCAACCTCTTCGTCATCAACTTTTTGAACCAGTGGATCTTGTGCGTTGCTAGCTTCACCATCCACATGAGAATTATTAGAATCAGTAACCTTGCAGGCTTCTGGTGCCAGCATAGAACTATCATTAGCCAATTCTTCTATTTTGACTTTGTACATATCTAAGCTGATAAACAAATCCAAATTCTCCTCAATGAGTTGCTCAAAATGAGTCCACGTTTCTTTTACATTTGACTCCAATTGCTTATTCTTATCAAATGCAAGAAGCAACCTCTCCTCTTTTTCCAACAACAAAGATGCAAGTTTTGAATTCTCACTGTACAAAAAAGCTTTCTCCTCCTCAAATTTTGTATTCTCCAGATGTAAAGCTTCCAACAAAGTTCTACAACTAGCTAGTTCAGCTGAAACACTTTCAAGTTCTTGTTCGGAGAATTCCAGTTTGTGCTGCAACTCCAAACATCTATTACTGCATGCCACTATTTCCTGTTTTGCAGAGGCATAGCTAATCTCAAGTTCCTCCTTTTCAATTTTCAATGCTTGAAGCTCAGAATTACAGAGAGAAAGCTCCTCGTCCACCATTCTTTTGCTTTCTCCAGTTTCTTTAACCAATGCCCGGAGCTTGGACACTTCAACAGAATAATGCCGGACAATATCCAAGTTTATATCTGTCTGCTCATCTAGCAGCAACTGTAGATAATGTCTATCAATATTTGTCACATAAAGATGCCTTCTGATGCTCTCAATTCCATCACCAAAGCTACCTTCTTTTAAATCACTACGCATAAAATCCGACATCAGTAAGGTTTGGTCTTCTTTAACATCTTCCACCTTCTCTCCAGGTGATAGCACATCCACTGTTTTCTCAAGCTCCCAGATTGACTCAGATTGAGCACCCAGAGGCTCCAGTAGAAGAGGCTGTGGCAAGGTGGTTTCTTCGTTAGCACTTTCTTTGCCTCTATGGTCATCAGCATTGCCGCCTCTTTGTTCATCAACACTATGTTCTGTTGTGGGTTCATGAGTAACTGAGCATGAAAAGAAATCTTCGACCTTTTCCTCAAGTCCATCATGGGAAGTAAATTCCGATGAAATCGCAGCTTCCTTGTCTTCTTCAAGAGAAGTATTCTTGCAATTCTCTTCAGAAATTTCCGAGTCCATATGCTGAATCACAACACGGTCACCCAAAACATTTATGTCCATCGGCTGAATTGCTTCAGAAGTACCCAACAACCCATTTTCTGCTTGAGGCCTCCCGAGTTGAAAACTTTCAAGAGTATCACTTCCCCCCTCTCTAATCACTACACTATCCGAGTTCTCATTTGGACATTTAGGACCCAATTCTTCATCATTCATCTCTTTGAGATTAGAAACTTTATTCACACTGTCATCAGTTAGGCCTGAACTAGGCTGCAAAGCACCAACTTCCTCTTCAATAGCATTTACAAGAACTTCCTCTTCAGAAACATTTACAAGAACTCCATTACTTTGTTTATCCACCATTGAGGTTCCAATATCCAAATCCACATCAGAGAATTTCTCCAATCCAGAATGTTCAGCATCCTGCATTGCACCTACCAATAAACAAATGAGAATACAATTATACATCAAATGCACAACTATTTCTTTTCCCCCAATCCACCTCTCTCAAGGATTAACACTGTCTCTAACAAAGCATTTGATTCAGAGACAAATTAGAGGGTGATTTGATTTATTGTGCAAAACATATAGACTTCGCTCCAACTACATGGTTTGAGGCAGTTACCTGAACTTTAAAAATTATGATTTTACTACCTAACATTCTATTATATTAGATTATACGCTACTTCTCCAGCAAAATTTAAACAACATTTTTAACTTTTTGACAGGATATTTTGTAACCTAAATTCTATTACTTGATGAAGTGCTCTATAACTTTTTCAACAGAAACCATCGAGTTCTAGATGAACTTTGATGCAAACTTCTAACATGAAAAGTAATCTAAAGATAAGCGCTAAGATTGAAATATCTAAAGTTCTATCTACTTAATGAGTTGTAGCTCAGCTAAAGTCTGTGCATTTTTTTACCACTTTTCTGTTCCCTGGTTTATCCCTGTATACCATGATAATCAAGAAGAAAGTCAATTTTGCATTTGATTTTAAATCTAACAAACACCACACTCACTTTCTCAGTAACCATTGAAATAGTTATAGTAACTGAAGAAGAACTGCGATAAACTATGGACAATTCCAAGGGTTTCGTCAGAGCAGCATTTCCAGTATTGTTCCACAATAACCCAATTAAATAAGGACAACAATCCATAAGCATTTTCTTTAAATGTTAGGCAGCATAAGAAACTTAAATCATTACCTCGCGATCTATCTCAATATCAGATCTCGAGCCTCTGCTATCAACCGAAGGCTCGACGGATGCCTCTTCTGTCAGATCTTTCCTATCTTCTCTGACTCCATTGCTGTCGTCTCCGGCAACGCAAGCATGATCCGATTCCGCACACTGTACAGCAATGGGCGGGTCCAATTTACCAGCACTCACGGCATCGGCGTCAACAGATTCTTGCTCAGTGATCTTCGCCAGCTCGTCGGTGTCAGGATCAGGATCTTTCTCGGCCTTCTTGCTCGAGGGTTTCCCTCCTTGGCTACTACTCCCTCCCTTATTATCCTTCTTCTTTCTATATTGTTGAAACTAATACACCCCAAACCCCCAACAAAAGAGTAAAAAATATTGAAAAATTCAGGGAAAATATCGAATAAATCAACAGATTAGGCAAATCATACCTTCTTGCGGCCTGCGGCTAGGAGATCGGTGCGGCTCTTGTTCTTATCCATCTAGATCGAGTCCAAAGCCACAAGATCTCAGAGATTAATCAAAACGCCCGCGAGAAGAGCCGAAAAGAGCATCTAAAACGCGGATAGAAACCCTAATTCCAAGAAACCGCAGATTCAAAACAAATCAAGATCGGAGAAGCCCTAATCACACGCAGGAACAGCTCCAAACCGCATCTGAAACGCGGATCGAAGCCCTAATTCGAGGAAACCGCAAACGGAAATGGATTTGAGGGTATCGAGAACGCACCTGGATTGAGGATACTACCGATCGAGAACACGTTTTAATTCTTCAAAAAAATATAGGGGAAAATAAAAAGTAGGAATGGGAGGGATTCGATTTCGTCTTCGACTTCTCCCGTCTGTTTGGTGGCGTCGGTCGCTGCTTCCCCCCTCCAGTTAGAGAGAGAGAGAGAGAGAGAGAGAGAGAGGCGTTTCTAATTTATTTTATTTTTTGATTTACAAATATTTGAAAAGCGTTACGATTTTTTTTTTTTTTATACTTCGAATACATTACTGTGGTTTTACATTTTTTTATTTTAATACTCTATAATTTAAAGAAAAAACTACAAAAACCTCTCGATTTCACACTTTTTCATTTTAGTATCATGTGATTTAAAGTGTATCAAATTAATATTATGTGATTTCTCACTTTATCACTTTAGTATCATGTGGTTTAAGATGTATCAAGTTAGTACCTATGGTTTTGCACTTTATCATTTTAATACCCTGTGGTTTCACACTTTATCACTTTAGTACTCTATAGTTTAAAAAATTATAGGGTACTATCTAGATACAAAATTAAAACTACAGGGTACTAAAATAATAAAGTGCAAAACCACATGGTACTAACTTGATACACCTTAAACCACAGGGTACTAAAGTGATAAAGTGAGAAACCACAAGGTACTAACTTGATACATTTTAAACCACAGGATACTAAAGTAAAAAAAATTAAAACCACAAGAGGGGTTTTTGAAAGTTTCCCTCATTTAAAATATATCAATTAATATTTTATGATTTTATTATTTTTTTATTATCGATTTCACTAATTTTTTTCGTTAAATCAGTTAAAACTAAAAGATATTAAAGTGAATATTCGATAAATCTAGATGAGGTATCTAAAATTTTTTATATATAATTTAACAAAATATTAATAAAAAAATTAATAAAAAAATAAAAATAAAATTATAAGACACTAACTTGATATACTTTAAATCATAATATATTAAAGTAAGAAAATATGAAACCACAGAAATAATATTTGAAGTTTATTTTTTTATGTTTTTTCCTAGGCACGTTATTGATGCGCTTAACACACACGTTTGTGAAACTGTGTATAGTTATAGCGTCCATCTCCCTTTTGTTAGCTTATCGCCCTCATCTCGCTCACCTCACGCAAACACACACCAAAAAAATAAATAAATAAATAAAAACACTAGTTTGGAGTTGGTTGAATATTATAATTAGAAATATAATCTAGTTAGAGATACAATAGTGATAATTATATGTATATATCTTCTGGTTGGATGCAATAAAAAAATACTGTAATTATGAATAACTTATTTCGTTGCATATAATTGAGATGTATATTTATAAAATTTTATCATTCTATGTATGTGAAGGAGAAATTATTTCTATGTTTAAAAAATAATTAAGAAGATAAACTTATATATATATTTTAAGTTATTCTCTTCAACTACTACAGTTAGAGCGGGAGCGAATTTGGATATAATTATAACTGTTGCTGCTGTTGAATCTCCTCATAAAAATTCATCTACAGTAATTAAATTCAAATACATTAAATCAAATATTAAATTTAAATTTGTATGTAATTATAATTGCAATACAGTTATAACTACATACAACCAAATAGCCCCTTAATATGATAGAAATTGCCTTGTCATCAAGGCCAGCAATATTGACAAAGTTAGAAAATAGTTATTGACCAATAAATTGACAGATTTGATAAAATCTAATAAATTTAATGTATTTATATTTCTTCAACAAAGATGGATGTTAACTCCCCAGATCCGAATCTCACATTTTAAAATATAAATGATTAGTTTTGAAATTCAACTGTGATACCCGTTTCATTTATTTCTTTTAGAAATAAACTTAACTGGAAATATGAATCAACTAGAATTCGAACTTAGTACCTCGAATACCAACCGCCAAGTCTTTCGCCATTTGTGCTAAGAACAGTCGGTAAAATCGACAGCATTAGTGTGAAGTATAGTTGGACAGTTGAGGAAGTTTTCTTTGCAATATATTTTGAAGATCCTTGCTCTCTATGGAGTAAACACACATATGTATGGTCCTTGCATGTAAATATAAAAATATATATACAAATAATTAATCAGTAATGTCAAAGTGATGGAAAACTCCAACATGTGGCTCCACATTAAAACTTTGTGGAATAATTCAAAAGGTTGGGGACCATAGCATTAACCATTGATTTGCTGTGTTTTGTATTTAATGTATGCTATCACTTCCACTATTTTCTATCATTTTCCTCTGAGAGAGAGAGAGAGAGAGAGAGAAAGGGAATAGCAACTACAATGGCATGTTGTAACTTGTAAACAACAATATATTCTCCTGAATTGTAGGGTCAAAAGTAGTTGGGGGGGTCCAAACATGCATTGTGCATGTGACTAGATTAAAAGAGATTCAATTTTTTAATTGTTAGTTTCTGCAAGGATTGTTGTACCACTAACACAAAACATATTAGCAGTATAGTACAACACATCAGCATAGTTTGGTATATATCCCATTTTATATATCCAGATCTTTGATCCCCACCTTTTTAAAAGTTTTTAGTTTGGGTAAATTGAAACACTAAACCCTTATTTTGGGCCAAGTTTAACTCTAATCCTTAAATTTTTAAGCTTGATATATAATAAGAAAAAAAATAGTGAAAAAGACAGAACATAATTTAAATTTCATGCAGAGAAACGAATTTATTTTCGCGAAAGACATTGGATCATTCCACAAAGATGCACTAATCCATCAGTCGATAATTAATATACCAAAGTCAAACACTAACATTAGCTCAGTTCCATAAAAGTGTGTAATGTAAGCTTTTCCACATAACAAAGGAGGTTCTAACATGTAATATATAGCAAAAAAAGCATACATATGAAACAGCATTACATGGATGCAAGGATTATTCATACTTTCGAGGAGAAGAGAATGGTGTGGTCGATGAGATCAAGCAATCTTTCTTCTTCAGGAGATGGAAGTACTAGAACGTGGAGCCATTGAAGCCAAAGTATGATCTCTGCAAGAGGAAAAGAATCGGAAAAAAGAAAAAGTTAACAAGGATGATGGTATAGAAAATGGACGCAGTTCCGCAAATTATGTATTTTAGGGTTTAAAATGCATGAGCCTGTGAATTCAACCAAGAACAATCTCTGAAATACTATGCAGGTTAGAAACAGCAGGTTTGATTATCTTCTGGAAAATCCTTAAAATTGAAAGTCGAAAAACTGCCACATCATATGCTGTTTGAATAGAGCATTTTGTAGAAACACTAATAATCTTTACTAGTCTCCTTAACAGCGTTCCTTCATAGAAGCAAAATCTCTAAATTAGAGCTCACGCCTTCGGTCCAGAAGCTCCTTTTAGCTTCCCGAGACAGCAATATTGGCACTTAGTAAGCATTTCAAGAATGTGGGTACCATTAACACTTGCACCGGCTACAGTCAGATATGAGAATTAAGATTTAAATCTTGGAGGTTAACCATACACGACAATTTCATCAATCTTCAACTCAAAATAAGTGTGTATTCGGCCTAGCTTTTGCTTATGCTTTCAAGTACAGTGACGCTAATAAAGCTTTTGCCGAACAAAGATATGCAAAGCTTTTTACTGCAGCAAAAGGCTAAAATAAGATTCCGAGCCTCAAAACTAGAATCCCCAACTTAAAAGCTTCTACTTTTGCCGCAACGATAAGTTATTAGGGCATATCAATACAGTGCTTCTCCTACCGGCACTTCAATGAACAACACTACTTTTGTTAGAGACTAATGATACAAACACACGGATTGTATAGGAAACAAATATTCGAGCAATAAGAGAGTGACATTTGATAGAAAAAGAAAAATGTCCAGCTAACCTGCACATCATAGAACTTGATATAAAACCTGGAACTATCAACAGAGAGCTTGGTCTGAAGAATCTCGGCAAGAGCCGAACTGAGCTTTCCATTAACGCTAGGCCCGAGCCCGCCAATGGAAATGGCTTCACCATACGCGGCCGGTTCTTCGCTCCCGGCAAATGCCATTGGAACTCCCCCATTCAGTGAGATCATCACATACTGAACCACAAGAAAAACCAAGTCACAATTTACTCTAACCAAAAAAAAAAAAAAAAAAATCTAATTTTGGCTTTAATCAATCCAAATTCCAACTAATGAATCACCCAAAAAAAAACTAACTTGAATGCTCTAAATTAAACAGAAAAAACCTCCATTTGAGAGAGAAAAGACACAGAAAAGGGAAACACGTTCCACAGAGTAATTTCATCAAACACCTATCCTGCATTACAACTATTCACCAATAACGCTCAAAATTTTTTAACTGCAGCATTATCAGAACGAAAAAAAAAAAACCCATTAAAACAATAACAAACTTTTTCTTTTTTAAAAAAGAGGAACTCACAGAGCAATTACATCAAACACCTATCCTGCATATAGTTAAAAGCTGGGGAAAAAACATAAAGAGAGAGAGAGAGAGGGAGTTGAATGGAGGGTGATTACAGATTCGGGCTTGCCGATGATCTTGGCGAGTGTGCGGCTGCAATCCTTGAGGATGTCGGAGGCCGCCACAGCGTCGACTGGCACGTTCGTGCTCAAGTTTAGCGTCGGCATCGCAAGCTCTCCCCTCTCTCTCTCTCTCTCCCGCCAATGGAGAAGATCTCCCGCCAATGGAGAAGAAGAGAAGAGAAGTAGAGAAAGAGGAAGAAGAAGAAGAAGACGAAGAAGACGAAGAGGGGAAAGAGTGTTTAGTACTCACCAGTCACCACTACAATAGGATAAGAGAATACATAGTGACCTTTTTGGCGCTAAGGTTGAATTTATAGTGCGAGAGAAAAGTGCATGGAAGCCCCTCGAGTTTAGGCGTTTTACACTGTAGCCCCTCGAACCAAGTTTATTTATGAAGAACCCCCCAATTATGTTCTATTTTGACATGGCCACTTCAGCTGGAGAAACCCTCAACCCATTAAACATGTTATTTGATTTATTAATAATTCTATCAAATTTTAATAGTATTAATAATTTATAATAAAAATACTATGGAATATCTGGACTGAAATTATCGCTGTCCTAATACATCCATACATTTCACGCACTGGACTCGATTTTTAATAATTTATCCTGCACAGCACAATTGGTAGGAATATTTTTCATCGAAAGTAGTGCCGAGCCAATTAACATCAGCAACATCACCAGTATTTGGAACATGATGACGATCTTGACATGATTCACTATAATGTCTTCTCTTTCAGTTCAGCCACTGGTACATAGATCACATTTTTCACTACTGAATTCGGTTTCGCCGGTAAATGCTCGGTATCTTCGCGCGATTCAAAAGCCTTCTTCATGCTCCGAATCCTGTCTTGAAGAGCGCAAATCCTTTCGAGCACGTGGAAGTAAAGACGATCCTCTTCGGCCTTTTTCTCTGCTGGAGAGGCAGATGTTCTGCCGCCGACAAATGTCGTCTCCGAAGTACGCTGTTTTCTCGGATGTTCGATCAGATGTCTCTTCGAGAGAGATCGACTCTCGGGAATAATGGCCTTTCAATCATGCAAGAATGCAACTTAATCAGATTGAAGCAATCATCTATGAAAATAAAAGTTAAAGGAGCATACATAGATATCCTGCGAAATCTGAATTTTCATGTATTGCCCTTCAAAAACACAATTTCTCACACATATGACACCACTTTGAGAGGTATTTATGAAAATTCAGATCTTACAGGATACTTATATGCGAAACAGAGAACACATGTAAGAGACCCTAAAAATAAAAGAAAATTTTCAGGAAATTACTGTAATACCTGGATTTTATCGAAAGACCGTCCATTGGTTGCTTTCTTCGGGTGCTTCCTGAAAAGGTTAGTTGGCGACTTTTTATTCCTTTCAGGAAGATTTCTTTTCAAATTCTTTCCTACGCGGATAATGGCCGATAGGGGTAGGTAATAAGAATTGTCCATCGACGCAACTCCCGCAGAAATTTCGGCTTTTCCATGACTAAATCTTGAGCTTTTTGGGACAAGAGTTGCATCGGAAACTTTTGTTATTCCGGCCTGCAACAAGTATCAAGAATACTCATATAAGGTTGCTCTCACTGGCTCTGAAAACCAAGATCTATTCTGAGACTCGAGAGTTCCGTATTGTGCTTGCAACTCTAATATTCGATTATTCTACAATAAAAACTACCAGAAAGAGAAATTATCGTTTTCTGCAAAGTTGGTATTTGTCTTGGTGGGCATAAGCATATATACTTGCATTTATGTCCCTGCCAAGGGCATGCAATATAAGCAAAAACTGTGTTCGGATAGCAGCAGAAATGGAAATGAGTTTGTTTTTTAGGCATACGCATGCAAATACCAACTTAGCAGGAGTAATTGTGGAATTTCATGCAATTTCAAGGGGCATAAATGCAAAGAATAGATTAATGCTGAAAATAGTAGATAAAACTAAAACACAAACCTTTCTGATTTTAAGAGCAGTATAACGGGCATTTTTAAACCACTTGCCAACCTGTAAATAGCATAAACAAGAGTGCATCGCGAGTTAATATTAACAAAAGATTTGTGATTCAACTAAGAACAGTAAAGGCTACATCTTAGGAGAGATTGCAAGAGAAGCACAAGGATAGCATAGTACATCAATCTGGGCAATTATCATTAAAGCCGATAACTAGTTAGTTGCAATTACGATGGTAGCGTATGTTAATTCTTACATGGCAAAGTTCGTGTCTACCTTCTCAGCTGAAAGACCCAGTTGCTTTGACAGATTCTCTCTGACATCCTTTGAAGGTAGTTCGTTCTCAGCAAACACTTCACGAAGTCTCTGCATTACCACATGTAAAATAAGCTGATATTAATGTACAATTTATACGCAACAACATTATAGCGACCCCAAGTGGCAGACCAAAAGCATATCCCTTTAACTTAAAATGGAATACTTTTGCGACGATACTGCACTTTTTCAATGGATACGTAGGAGAATCAATACATTACAGGGGGTATACATGTAAATAGATGACTTTGTAGTGGCATACATGTAAAAGTCCCTGATAAGAAGTTTTCCAACATTTTGATCGCCTAATTACCTGGACTGCATTAGGTGGAATCCTGAAAAGCCGTTTCTTGTCATGTGATATTTTCTCTCCTATCATTTTCGAACATGTATCCTCATTCCCAGAATTGTCGACATTTGTATCAGCATCTGATTCTATTTTTCTTTTCTTTCTCTTGTGTGGGCCCCAATCTTCATCTTCACTCTGTTCTTCATTTTCAGCAAGATCTTTTCCAAACATTTCCTGCAAAGATTAACTATAAACATGAAAAGGTACCATGGGGACTGCAAATTCAAGCCAACAGTAGAATTGCTACAAAAGGCAATAGATGCATTTCCTCATAAACCAACTATACTGTTGATGAGATATTTCAACAAGTTATTTCAGTAAATATAGTTTTTATAAGAAAAAAGAAAGAAAGAAAAAAAAGCCAACAAATTGATGAAATTTTTTTAATGACGTCAGATATATGGGACGAAATAACAAAACAGCTAAAATAATAAACATCAATCATCTTTAAATTGTTGAACTAATAAAGGGATTGCTGGTCCTCGCAATTACTTTACCCCCCTCACATTTCATTAGCCAGTGGGCGATCACTTCTCCAATCGAAAACTAGCGAGATTAATGAGTAAAAACTTTTACGGCCGAATGTTACAAGCATGAATAATGCACATGATACTCACATCGTGAAGTTTTTTGTAGTCAACATCTCTACGCTGCCTCCTGTAGCTCACTGTCTCACAGCTATTAATTTCACCAGTATCCGTATTTACAATTAAATCAACAAAATCAGCATCAATATGATGCTCTGATTCACCATAAGAGATAGCGTCATCGGACGAATAAAATAGGCTACATGAACTGCTAGAATCATTCGAGAAACTTTCATCACCACCAATTTTTTCTCCGCTATTCTCATTGGATTCGGGATCATAATCCTCATCTTCAGAATCCTCAGACGGCCACTCATCAGCAGGGTTTAGATATGAATTGTTAGCTTCGGGACGGTTAACTTCTTCCTTGAAAATATCCTTTCACAAAATAAAAAAGGGATAAATCCCTGCAGAATAATCTATTTACATAGAAACCCCTGTGTAGTGTGAATTTCAATATATAACCTGAAAAGGCACAGATACTTACAAAAACACCTGTATGTTTAGTTTCGATGCGTTCATTTCACAGAAGTACACATGTGTAAGAACCTAAGACTTCTAAAGGAGATACTAAGGGGAAAAAAAAAAATCAGTTTTTTGCTGGGATATATATATATATAAAGCGGATAATATTGCAGATTATAAATGTAATTCTCAATCAAAAAAAGGATAAAAGAACACTTGGAAGAATGAGCATTTTGGATAAGCACTTCATACCGGAAATGGATGTGGAGAATATCATCATTACTAAACACTAACCTCCCAGCTACTGTTTATAGAGAAGTTTTTGGATAGATGTGCATTGATAGTTTCTAGAATTTCCAGCTTACTATCACAAAATTTGCAAAGCCATCCTTGATCGCCCGGAGGAACTGAGTTAGCAGATCAAAGGCAGTTTAATTATTATCAAAGTCATAATCACCAAACATAATGGAAACATAATTATAGTGATGATTAAGCATCCATGTATACGAAAGGAAAGGCATGCATAAGAGAGGAAATTTATTGCAAGAAATTCACAGGAAAAAAAAAGCCTACTTTTTTCTAGAGGAGGCTCCAAACATTTCTGGTGAAATCCACAGTTGCAAGACCCATCACATAGTATAATGTCATTTTCTGGAAAAGCTTCACGAGATTTGCATTTTGCACAAAAGATCTACGGAGGAATGAAAAAGATGTTGTTGGTTATATTAATTAGCAAGCTGCTGTAAGTTATATCGAAAAATTCCACAAAAGACAAATGTCGGTTAGTGTTTGGTCTTGTTGGAGCTTCTATAGAAGTGTTGTCCCAATAAAGCTGTTGAAAGAAGCATAAATAGACTTTTAAATAAAATCTCCCAGCAGCTTCTCGTTGTAGCATAAACAAAAGTTTCAAATATGGGATTTGGAAGCTCATTTTAGCTCCCCACCACAGCAAAAGCTCCAGAGTATCGGTAGCCCATGCCTAGTTTATGCAAAGCTTCTACTTTTTATTAGAGTAGAGAAGCTGTTCGAAAAGCTAGTCCAAATAAGCCCACCATGAAATGAATAAAATTCTTTAATATTACATAATATGAGACGTACATACATGTTCATGGAAAACAGATCCATCAGGATACATCACAGAATCTTCGATGCTTCCTACGGAACTAAGCAAATCAAGTTGACGAATCACATCTCGAATTCCATGCCTACAATTCAAAATCTGCTTCTCAGCTCTTTGCAGCTCCTTTTCCGGCTTAATTTTTTCACGACTGTGAGTACGAGAAAGATTGAATTTTGTTATAGCAGTAACAGTTATGATAGGTAATTCAAACATAAAATCGACGTAGAAACTAGAAATGAGAATATATATACCCGAAAAACACGAAAAAATAATAAAAATTCTAATCTGATTCCAGCAATACTACATACCTTTGCCCGTTCCAGCCATCTCCCGAGTATGCATCAATAAGATTTTGCGCGTGTTTCATTTTAATTAGAAGGTACCTAGCTCTACTCCTTAAACGAGAGGCCTCATCCCAATCCCCTTTGTCTCTCTTATTTCTTCGCCTTTTCTTTTTGTTAACTTTTGTCACGGCATGATGAGCTTTAGACTTTGAATGTCCTCCAAAAGCCATAGATCTACTCTGCTTGGATGTGGATGGTAAGAAATCGCGACCTGTAATAGAACTACATTCGGCTACTTTCTGCTGGGATCTTACTAGCTTGCTGTTCTGAATGTTCTTCCTTATTCTCTTTTTCCTTAAATGAGAGTATCGGGTATTTTTGCGGGCATTATTGAGAAATTTACGATGATGCTTGCTTAACGATGAAGAATTGAGATTGGATTGGAGCTCCTTCTTGAGGATAGGTGACTTTTTCGATGTATAGAAAACCAAGTTCTTTTCGGAGGAATGCATTTCTTATTATATTTATCTCCTGCATACGTCAGATCTAGCAGGTCAGTAACTCGGAAACTATTCTTTAACATTGTAAACATCCCATTATCTAAAGAAAAAAAAATTGAAAGACTAAAGAAACCTAATTAATATCAAATCATTACTTGAATGATAAAGAAAGGGACCAAAAAACACAATTTTTCCATAAATTTTCACAATTGCTTTTCCCATACACATTATGTAGAGCATTCTAAGTGCATGATCTAGCAATTTTAACCTTACAACACCATATTCCGCATGGAAATTGGATGGAAGAACAAAAAAGACGAAAGAAACATAAAAGAGACAATTTTTATACCTTAAAGGATCTTAAGAATCCTTCTCACCGTTCCAACAAATACAATACTTAAACCCTCTTCCAAAACCCAAATTTAATACAAAAATCTTGCTCAAATCAGCGACATTTCATAGCAGAAAGCATTTAAGTATCCTTTTCAAGTAATTTTTTTTCTTTATAATTTACAGTTTCTGTTTTAATGATCATAAGAAATGAACTTTACACCAACGTATTGATCCCCAATCCAATTAATCATTTACACCAACGTATTGATCCCCAATCCAATTAATCATTAGAACACCGTATAAATCATAAAAAGGACCAAAAAAATTACAACTTTCCCGTAGCTCTTTATAATTTTTCCCCCCGACACATTATCGAAAGCATTATAAGTGCATGATAGACCAATTTAAACCCCCAAAACACCAAATTCGTACCGAAAATTGGACGGGAAAATCCAAAAAGAAACGATTAATCATACCTCCAAGGAAGAATCTGCGGAACCTCCTCCGGAATCCGAATTGGTACGAGAATTCGCCCAAATTTTAGCCACATTTCGTAGCACCAACCATTAAACAATCTCCCCTTTCTCCCCTCTTGGGGTAGGTTTTTGGGTGGAACCGTGGAGGTGGAGGGAGTGGTGGATGGGGACGAGAGGAGAGAGAAAGGGATCAGAGGAGAACTACAAAGGTGGAGAGAGAGAGAGAATATATAGAGAGAGAGAAAGTGGGGGAGAGAGAGAGTTTCCTTTCCCTTTCTCTCTCTCTCTCTCTCTCTCTCTAGCTTTTTTTATATATAAAATAAAATAAGCTGTAGAGTTTTTGTTTTACTATATTTTTATCTTTAAGTATTAAATTTTAGTGAAAAATTAAAAATCCCCTTGTGATTTCTCACTTTCTTAGTTTAATACCTGTAGTTTAAAGTGTATCAATTTGCTGCATGTGGTTTTATTTTTATATTTTCAACAGCTTTTTCGTTAATATTTCGTTAGATTATATACAACAAACTTAAAATACCCACCTACATTTATCGAATATTCACTTTAGTACCATTTAATTTTAACTTTGTCACTAATTTAAAAAAAATAGTAAAATTGATAATAAAAAGAGAAAAATAAAACCACACGACACCAAATTGATATATTTTAAACCATTGGGTAGTAAAATGAGAAAGTGTGAAAACATATAGGAATTTTTTTTGAAGTTTTTCCTAAATTTTATTAAAATTAAAAAATATAAAAGTAAGATAAATTGTGATATTTCTCATCAAGGAACATAGATCCTATCAACTTTAATTTTTTTTATTAACATCTTCTCAACTTATAATTTTTTTAAATTAATACAATATTATAAAATTTATTGATTATTTTACCAAATTTAGTAATTTTATTTATATTATAGTAAAAAAAGTCAGAATTATCAACTTATCAACTTATAATTATTAATGACTAACATAGACATTAATTTAATACAATTTTTAAATTTAACAAAACTAAAAGTCTAAAATAACTAAAATTCAAAAACAAAAATAGAAGCTTAAATATTTCAACATAGTCTACAATTGAGAGGTCTCTGCTCATTAAAAAAATTATAAATTAAAAAGAAAAGTAAAAAAAAAATTAAAAATTCTTTCGTATTTTCCGTACAAATCGTATAATTAAATATTAAATAACCTCCGCCGCCGCAGTGTAGAGCGCGCGCACCGTCGCTCGCTCTCTCTCTCTCTCTCTCTCTCCCCTTCCTCGAGCGACAATGGCGCGCCCCCTCCTCTCCCAAACCCTAACCCTAGAATCCCCATCCCTCCCCATCCTCCTCCTCCTCCTCCCCTCGCTCCGCCGCCGCGCCTACAGCCCCGGCCGCGGCCGCCTCGCGGAGATCGACGACGCCGCCGCCGCCGCCGTCGCCGAGGGCCGCGCCGCCGCCGAGGACGCGGCGGAGCTCGTCCGCAGCGTGATCGCTCGGCGCATCGCGCCGTGGTGGCTCCCCTTCGTCCCCGGCTCCTCCTTCTGGGTCCCCCTGCCGCCCAAGGTCGCCGTGATGCGGTCCCTTCCCCCCACAGTCGCCACGATGGTCAAGACCCCCGCGACGACGATGAACGCGGAGGAGAGGCTCGCGCTCAACTCGTCGCGGGGTTGGCCCTCCTCCGCCTACTTCGTCGAAGGTAATAAGGGATTTGATCCTTTTTTTAATTACTGTTGCGATTGAATTAGTTAATGGAATTATCATCCTTAATGCTTTCATAATGCAGCAATTAGAAAAAAAACATTCTCTTTTGTAGGTTTAGTAGCATATCTATTATATAATGCTTGGTGATTTAGGGAGTTACGGTGATTCATGCTGCTTACCGTGTAAATTAGCAAAACATGCATTTTATTTTTTTCTTATGTCTGTTCTAAAAGATTTCACCTTTGCTTATGTTATATACTTGCATTCGGTGGCATTTTTCCTAAAAGATTTTTGACTTCTCTAGTTATATGTTGGTTATGTCCACTCTGAGGAGTATATCATATGGTGAACTCTTGTCATTATGTTTTTTTGCTTTCGGAAAGATTAATTCTCAGAATCAGAATCAACTTAGAGAGGTGTAATTTGAACATGTTTCACACAAGTGCGAAATCCGATCATAAAATGCCGTAAAGTGAAAAATCTAAGTAGTTGGAGCCAATCATATAATAACTCGAGTTTTGAAATCCTTTTGCGTATGATTGATGCTTAGGGGATAGGTTTCCAAATCGTATTCTTCTCTATAAGGTTTTCTTTACATTGTCAAAGGGGCTGGGGTTTGTTCTTATAGAAGTGGCGGCGGGCGCGAAGTTGACTTCTAGCGGAAGTCGGGAGTTCCTCTTCCGATTTCGTGAAAGTGGGAGTCCGAAAGGGAATTTGGACTTCGCAGGTCATTTACTCTGCAGCAATTATCAACAGTCTTTTCTTTATATTAATAAGTTGTAGTAACTGAGATTTGATAATCAGATAAACAATAGTAGATAATTTGATGGAAAGGTTGGTATGTAGGGAATAATTGATTTAGCTTGGAGTGACACATACTTTCTGAGTCCTATAAACTGTTGGATCTGTGAAGTAGAATTATCAGCCCTTGAACTTGCAGCTATTTCTGTATCATATTTTTCTTTTGCTTGAATCTGAAAATAGCTGAGGGGTTTGTAGGAATTTTGAAGCCTATGATAAGTATGAAGGGGTTAAGGTTGGATTCGATATGATAGCGCTGGAGAGGATGCTAGTTATGATGAGAATTATGTCCACGGAGTAAATTGAGGATGGAACTCTCATAATTTGGAAAGTAGGAAAAGTAATACTGTAAACGATGAACCGATGGGGCCTCCTCTATAGGCATCTTTTATTTAACACCGAGGACCATGTGCGAGAAAACACCATGTCATACAAGACATTATCTGTGTAAGCTTCGCCGATGCTGATAAGAGAACTAAACTTCACTTCATGTGTTGGTGGATCGCGTGGATAATATCTAGTGGAAGAATTACATACATTGATAGAATTGTCCGATAAACTACTGATTTGGTGCTTCAAGCGTAGAAGGAGATCTTTCATCTGGTTTTAGATTTATTGTTTAAGCTGCATCTTAAATAGATGTTCAGATACAACTGACACAATATGCCAAATCATTTCATTAAAGCTTTGCGACCGCATTCAACAGTGATCCTAAACTTTTGGTGCTATCTGGGATGGCTGTGGTACAGTTCATGGTTAAATTAGTGCAATTTTTCATACAGCAGGATAATCTAGACATAAGCTAAAATGCTGGATTTCTTCTTCTTCTTCTTCTTCTTCTTCTTCTTTTTGTGATTTCCCCTCTAAGTCAATTACACTACAAGATGTAGATGAAACTATTAGCCATTGCCTTTTTCTGATATGGCCATGGATGCTCATCTTTTGTGACAATTTTGACTCTTTTTTTCTTTTTCTGTAATGAAAGAAGAGTCCAATATCAGTATGAGGGAGGGTATTGACTTGGAAATGACCACAGGTAAATTACCTGAGCCGGTGAAGAGAAGCCGCAGGAAAGCCGCAGCAGCACAATCCGATGACGAAGAATAAGGAATCCGCGCATCTAAATCAGCGTTGCCACCTCCAAGGATGTAAATATTAGAGGCGGAGCCAATGATTAATCGATCTCTCATGCTTTTTTTATGAAATTATGCCTGTAACCTAAATAATTTGTCATAAAGATACTTCATCTAAAGATATTTTGATGAATCTATTTTTTCTTTTGAAATCCAAATTGCTAGTGGGAATTAGATTGCCATCTTTTTAGTCATGTATATAGTTTCATCACTGCTTGTCTTTTGTCTCTCCATTTAAGCATAACACTTGTATTACTGAGCTTTATTTTTCCTTGTGATGCTTTCTATTCATTGTATCTTTCTTTTTCTCAGACCCAGAAGGTTAATGCATGTGTAACTAGAAATCTCTTGCTTCTCTCTCACTCTCAAATTTGATAAAGTGAAAAATCTAAAATCAAGAGAAAAAAGGGGACTGCAAAGGGAACCATCAGATCTCCTGCTCCTAATTCTACAATAAAGAGAAAAAATGAAATAGTAAGAAATATATATATATATATAGAGTAGGGCTAGAATACTTGTAAAAGTATTATGGGGGTGATACTTGTGTGTTTTTAGTCCTTGGATGGAGAGATGTGAGGTTGAGATGATAGTGGTAGGTGGTGGTAGGTGGTGGTAGGTGGAATAGTGTTTAATCCAAGGGCTATTAATAATCAAAAAGTAGATCTAATGGCTTAAAACCTAATAGCACCATGATGGTGATACTTGTAAAAGTATCATAGCTCAACTCTATATATATATATATATATAATATATTATATGATATATAATATATAGCTAGGCTGGTATTATATCGATAACACGGAGGCCTCCGTGCTATCAAGTTGTTTTCATGATGCCGCTTCTAAATCAATGATCGCGTCCTGTAGACTTGATCTACACTATTGAAAGTATTTAGAAACTAAATTTTATAATTTTTCAGTATCATTTACCTATCAAACAAGTACCCTAAAAATAAAAATCTCATAAAAAAGATGATAAAAGACTTGAATTTAAGATCAGAGGTACTGATCTCTCTCAATAGAAAAAAATTTCTATAAAAATTTATCAGATTTGAATTGTATTATATCGTTAAATTCACAAACGCATCACATCTACCATTCAAATTGTCAATTTTGAGACATTTGATCACTAGCCAAATGATATCAAAAATTATGAAATTTATTTCCAATACTTTTAGTAGTTGTAGATCAAGTCTAACGAAGCCGATCGCTATTTGGAAGCCGCATCATTGAAAACAATTTAGTAGTACGGAGGCCTCCGTGCTACCGATAGTATAACCAGCCTAGCTCTCTCTCTCTCTTCTCTCTCTCTCTCTATATAATATATATATATATATTATAGCTCGAAAGGCCAGAAAGTGTCAAAGTATTTTCTTCTCCCACGAAGAGTAATAATATATATAGTTCCGACTGGAATACTACCAAGGCACCAAGGACTTGGTGCTATCTTGTTCCGCGTTCGTAGATTTAACCCCTTTGATTATTATTACCTGTTAGATTATACTATCTCAACCAACCACTCACTCAACTCCAGGGACCCATATGATTCTAACCGCACATTTCTCATCCAAGAACTAAAAACTAATAGCACCAAGTATATATATATATATATATAGATATAATATTATATATATATATATATATATATATATATATATATATATAGTCCTAGAATAAGGCAAATAATAAAAGAATTTAACATTTTCCTTTTCTTCACTTGTTACCAAGTATACGGTAACCGGATCGAAAAGGATCTCCAAGAAAACAAAGCGAGTGACGAGAAAAAGGTACTACAACACAGCAAATGAATGAATTATATGAAACAGTTTTCATATTCATGTTCTCCTTTTCCATCCTCATCTTTTCTTCGTTTTCAAATGATTCAGAGTTAACACCACAACTCGTGGGATTGAAAAAAGGAAAGGATCAGAGTAACCCGGCTAGTATACATACAACGAAAAATTTGTGTACATGACTGAAATTAAGTTAAGAACACGTGTTTCTGAGAGGAATATGCAGTTGCATTGGCTCGACTTTTTTTTTTAAACCCCCTAAAGCAGTGGTTTTGAATAGTGTTCTCTCTAATTCGATGATCTAGCATGTGCTGTTAATCTTTTACCAGATCAGCGAAGCCGCTCCATGAGGGAAAAGTCCAAGCAGCGACCTGAAAAGAAAAGTGAAATCAAAAACATCTATGAGCTATCCCGAAAGATAAAACTGTTTTAAATCTTTCGCTTTGGTACAAAAACTCTTTACTGAGTTAGACTTAGTTTGGATCTTTTGGCTTTGTTATGCTTATCCCTTAGTAGCCATTTGAAGAGGCTCCGAAGTAGCTGGCAACAAGATGATAGTAATTTCATAAAGCGAGAGTCAACGCCATTCCTAAGCTAACGTAAGTGGAAAGCGTACACTAACATTGGAGTCAAAGCATCTTGGTAGTCGCGGTAGAAATGTAGAGGATTAGCATGGATATATGATGTAGGAAGCTATGAAAATACCATGTGAGTCTTCGTGGCCACAAAAGAAGGACGAAAAAAAAAAGAAAAGAAAAAAGATAAGTCAAATTACTTGATACGTGGGATACGTGCATTCCTAGCTCAATATAGTCCCATCATTCTCAACTCCATGACGTGACTTTGGTCGAGCTCCGGCACATTCTTATTCCCATCTCGATCTTCCACCACATATTCCTGCCATCATACCTAATTATCAGATGCTAATCAACCACGAAAGGTTCTACTACATGAGAAAGAAGGGGAAAGGAAAAAAGAAAGAAAGAGGGTCCCAAAAGGTACAGCATCTTAAACCAGTGGGGCGACACCAACCTTTGTAAGCTCTTGCTTTGCTAGAACATGGTAATGGCGTTCATTAATCCTCTGTCCGCATATTATGGCTATGAAGAATCCATAGAGCAAGCCAACCAGAATAACAGCTAGTACTGCATCATACAAATGATCGCTTCAACCAATCATATTTGCACCAGCAAAAAAGGAGAAAATGCAGAAGCCCTCATTGTTTTACTAATAAAGTGTACTAATCAAACTACAGCAATGATCATATCACTTTCGAGTTCTATGGAGATAATACACACAAACGTATTCAAATCTGTCTAGCATGAAGTGATATCATTGCAACAGCTGACTCGGGAAGAGAAAAATTTAAAAAGAAAGAATGCTATTTCATAGAACCCTTTTAGCGAGATTCTTCTAGTGACAGTTGCCATTGTACAAATGTATCTGACATAAAGTGATCATCTATCTTATAAACTATCCAAAAAACAATCCATTTGTTTGGTTTCCTGCGTGCGAAATGCTAAAGCAGTCTAAAATTAAGCAAACAATGATGACTGATTGAAGAAATAACCTATGCAGCTAAGCAGCAAACTTATGTTTTAGTAAAGAACTTACTGGCCATGGCATAAAATGCATATGGATGTTCTTCATAACCAAACATTTCCCGCAATTCCTCACCATAAAACTTGTAAACCAGCATACCCAATAGAACGACGACCTACCAAATTATTTATATGATAAGCTCATGAAAGGTAAGAAAAAGAATCTACATTCTTTTCAAATACGTGCATTTAAAAGCAGCATCAACACAAATATTCGGTATAAGTGATACCTATAGATAATATAAAGGCCAAGCGGCCAACAAAGCTATTTCGAGGGAAAAGAGATAAAAGCACTGTGGAGGACATAGGAAATTAATTCTAATATATTACCAGCTGCACAATGAAAAATATGAGTGCATGGTCTCTAACAACAAGCAGCTGAAACTTCAATCTTAACCACCAACGATCCGGCGGCACATTTGCACGCAGTAAGAAAACAGCCCTGCACTCAGTACAATGTGCAAATGCAAAGCCTTCCTGGCAAAACAAAACAAATAAATCAAGGTAGGGTTTCACAAAGAGAGTAAAAATGTTGAAAACTATTTCTCAGATCTATCTCATTTTTCAATAGCTGTATTAAATCTACTATAAAGTAGAGTGACTGCTGGAATAAACATTTTAAAGATCGCCACATTAATAAGCACCTTTGTTGATCGCCAATTGTCAAGACAAGATCGATGTACATACTTTTGCGTACCCCTACAGTGGCAGGGGGCAATTAAATCATCACCTGTTTGCATAATCAGGTAACAATCTCAATAAGAAGAAATAAATTGTATGTTAGCAAAGGGGCTTTTGCATATATACCCCAGCAAATTCATATATTTATACTATGCACCCTTAAAATCTTAAATTTCATATATACCCCTTGAAAGTACAGTTTTGTACAAGATACCCTTATCTGAAATTGGGGAATCATCCAATTGATTAGTGGAAGTTCATTTTGTAGCACATAGAGTATCTTATAGGACCATTTTCACAACTAACTTAAGTAATAGCTTTTCATCAAACTACCAAAAGATTTTCAAGTATTACGTATATAAGTATATCATTAAGAAAATCTATGCAACAGAATCATAACTAGTTCTATACATATTGATCTAGGAAAAAAAAGATGCATCACATCTACCAATGACATTATTAATTCCATTAAAAACCTATTGTGGCCACTATAAATAGAAACGACTAATGATGACCTCCTGTATCAAGGCAAATTCGGCACTGTGGGAAGTCTTGGTTCACAAGACAAGTCTCTTCATCAGCATCAAGGTTTTCAATATCATCTGCACTTGCAGGTCTAATTTCAGACGAAGGTGGCGAATCATTGGAAGTTCTGGTGTTATCTGATAGGATAGGCTCAGTCTCTAATGCTTCTTCCGCTGTACTGCCATGAGATGCCAACTGCATCGCGAAGAATAATCCAATCATATCCACACATCAGCAAAGAGAGTCAAATCTTTTGGTCATTCCAAAAGAAAACAAAAATCCTGCAACACAGAGGAATGACATATCAAGAAAATGCCACATCATTTGAAAGGCTGCTGAAGAATTCTTGCACTAACTTTTAAATATAGCAATCTTTATGAATTTCTCAAAGGTGATCTACCATATATTGAGGGGGAAAAAACAAATAGACATGCTATATTAAAAAAGTATATCTCATCGAAAGTCCAAATCAGATATCCCATGGTAGAATCCCACCATGTATTATTCACCACCGAAGGTTCATCCTGTATAATTGTTATTTGTTAAAAGCATGGAGATTGTAGAGGCAAATATGAGAACATATATCCTCCTACTACTACGATAATTCAACACAACTTGCACGAGGTTTTTGACCAATTTACAAGATCAGCAGACAATCTCAAATCGGCATTTTTCGAAGCATTTCTCTACCGAATTTTGAATCTACGTGCACCTCAACAAAAGATGATTTCTGCTTTCTAGAGTCTTCAACCATTCATTTTCATGTAAAAATTGAAATTTATGTAAAAGAATGACATAGGAGCTAGTCCCCAAGCAACTGGGGTCCACGAGATTAAGAACAACATCCCCAGACCGAAAAAGGTATTTCCCAAAGAGCACTTCACAAAGAAATGCTTCATCTAGTTACTCTTATCCATGAATTTTCCATTCCGTTACCAACAAAGAAAATTATCAAAACATCAAATTTTTCCCAGTCGAAAGCCATCTAAATTTCACGCAACCTACATCTGAATCTGCTGAATCCACATCTTACCATCACCAAATACATTTCCAATTACATCCTCCATTGACACACATAAGTAAAAAGATCCACGAACCACACATTCACAGGATCTTACCTAAAACCCTAGAACTCCAAAATCCACATCATTCGCAATGCACCAAATCACACGTTCCGAGATCCAAACTAGTCCATGAATTGGTCAACAACAAGAAGCAATCCAATGCCACTAAGAACCAAGAATTTGAGGTCAAACGAATCGAGAAGGATGACGAAAACGACAACAAGAACAACCAGATCCGAGACGCTTACCTTCGAGATCTTCTCGAACCCTCCGCGCTGTGAAGCATACCAATTCGAAGGATCGGAGAGAGAGAGAGAGGATCCCCACCGAGATCTCGAACGGATCTCTACGGTTTGGGGTCGGAAACTAGGGTTTCTCCAACGGCTCTCTTCTCTTCGCGGTGAGGAGAGAGAGAGAGAGAGAGAGAGAGAGAGAGAGAGAGAGAGAGAGGAAGGACGAGGCGACGTGATGGAGGCTGAAGAAATTAAGAGTAGACGGGGTCTATGGCGCGTGTTGGCCGTGTCATGTGAGAAATACTTGCGTGGACTCGGTCCACCACGTCATCCAAAAACGGAGCATACGATTCACTGGAACTGGTCTTCATTTATTCGAGGGTAAATGTATAAATAGTCCCTGAATTATCCCAACATTGCAATTGAATCCTTCTACAATTGTTTAAATAAAACTATTTTTAAAAATGATCTTTTAACCCTGTTTAACAATAAGTTAGGATGATATAAATTAATTATCAATTAAAAAACAAAAATTTGAAGTTATTAGAAAGTGTAATATAATATGTAGAGTTTTCAGAATTAAAATAGTTAAGTATAGGATCAAACAACAATATTAGAATAGTATAACAACTGTTTATAAATTTTATCAATCAAAATTATAAAGCATTAATATTAATATTTATAACTTTTAGAAACTTTTTTAGCTATCAAATTTTCCAAATATTAGTTGTTTGGTTTATATCCGGAATAAAGTTGAATTTTGTTTGGCCAATTCAGGAACAAAAAAGTACCATCAAATAACACTCAGTATCATTTGTTATCATAACTACTGATTTTTTATTTATATTAAAGTTGGAATCTCCATATATGCATAAATTTGAGACTTAAATTTTGAATTTAGAAAGATTTCAATACCATATTTACTACTGCTATTATTTTTTTTCCTCGATGAAAAAAAACGGGAGTTCAAGTCTCGTATATGCGAAAAGGTGGAGCTAGAGTCAAAACTTCGAATATAATATACGTAGATTTTAAAAAGATACCAGCTAAAGAGTCCAGTAGAGTTGTTCCCCACCAAATAAAAAAAAAAGAACTTTTTTCTAGTCCACGGTGGACCTGGTCCACGAAATAATTTCTGAAGCATGGAGGCTGAGGAGAGCGACGGTCCACCAGCCACCACCGATACATTAATAGATGGGAATTAAACTCGATTTAGTTTAAGAGTTTTAATTGGAGGAGTCCAATTTTCGGTCCAAATATTACGTGGAAATTACACGTCGGTCCCCAAAGTCTTTAGATTGATATACCTAGTAATGCTACTCGTACTTCATAACATACCCCAAAATTTTAATTGGAGTCCAATTTTCGGTCCAAATATTACGTGGAAATTACACGTTGGTCCCCAAAGTCTTTAGATTGATATACCTAGTAATGCTACGCGTACTTAATAACATACCCCAAAACATTGATTTTTATTTATTATTATATAATGATTTTATTTGTTTAATTTGAATTACTACATAGCTTTTTTTACTATACAGTATTTTCAGCGCATCATTTGTTTTGAGAAGATTTAGAGCAAGTTTGTTTTGTCTAAAGTAATTTACTTAAGTTATCAGTTTGCGAAATTTTAAAATTTTTTTAAAATTAGTAATTTTTATAAATCGGCAGGCAAAATAGTCTAATGCAGTCCAATAACTTTAAGAAAGTGGAGATTATATAACTAATATACTATAAAACACATTAAAGATCAAATATGTTATCAAACATATTCTTAATCATGTGAATTATTATATAAAAAATACTCTAATTAAGTTCGCGGTAGATGATGGTTTATATTTGGTGTGTATGAGTGTATGAGCTAAAATTGTGGTGCATGGAGTGTATGAGTATAGCTGGTCCACGCAACACTTTGTGCGCCGATTTCGTGGTGCATGGAGTGTATGAGTATACCTGGTCCACGCAATTTTTCGCACCGTGAGATTTTTTTTTTTCCGCCCTTGTTCCGTGCTCTAGCGGAGACCCGAGTCGTCGTGCACGGTGCACTCACACACTCTACGTCTCTACCGTTTCTCTCTCTAAAAACGTGAGTAGAAGAGAGAGAGAGAGAGAGAGAGCAGAGGAGGAGAAGGAGAACAATGGCGGAGACGAAGACGGTGCACTCGGCCCTCGTGACCTACACCTCCATGATCTCTCTCCTCACCCTTTGCCCCCCCTTCGTCATCCTCTTGTAAGAGCTCTCTCTCGATCTCCCGATCCCCATCTCTCTCGATCGATGTCGATCTCGATCTCGATGTCGATTGAACTAGGTTGGGCTTTTTTTGAGTTTTTTATTGTAATGTTTTGATTGATGATTCGGATTCCCTTGTTGTGTTTATATTTCGCTTAGTGTGGTTTAGTCTTATCCCTTTGGATCTCAGGATTTTGTTCACGATTCTAGTAATAAACACGGTTTAATTAATGCATTAGATCTCTACATTGGTTTAGGAGTTTGGGTTGAGCATTTGTTGTTGAAAAAGAGAGGCAATTTGTGGAATTTGTGTTGATCTTCTCTTTGTGAAGAGATTTGGATTCTGAGTCCCCTTTAACTTGGTATCAGAGCTTTGTTCACATCCGATAGGCTATGTGCTAGTTGTGCCTGGCATGTGAAGTTGTTGGTGCAATGTTTTAGTTGCACCTAGCATGCGTGTTGGATTTGTGCCACATACTATTAGTCGTTTAGTTTGTGGATTTTGTGTGATTGCGTAGGGTCCATCGCATGTTTCGATAGGGGAGGGTGGTTGTTAAGATTAATAATCCGTGTTGGATAGAAACAAAACTTTTGGCCCATACATAATGTGTTAGGGATCCCTACCTATTCACCTAAGCTTTTGGGTTGGTTCGAGCCCTTTAACATGTTTATTCATTCCAAAAATATGGATTTTATGTTGGTCAACCAATGTGCTAACCTTGAAATCACTAGAATTAGATCCCAAGCAGTTCTGTAATGTGATCCCTTTTTCTCATTGATCTGTAATTTATTATCTTTGAATAATTATTCCAGATGCGGAAAATCATAGTTCAAGTAGTAAACCTGTTAACCATTGGCAAATGCAGATGGTACACGATGGTCCATGCTGATGGTTCCGTGCTGAAAACTTATGAGTATCTCAAGCAAAATGGACTAGAGGGTCTCAAAAATATCTGGCCAATGCCAACCCCAACTGCATGGAAGATCATTGCTTGTTTTGGTGCATTTGAAGCTTTTCTTCAGCTTGTGCTTCCCGGCAAAAGGTTCGAAGGTCCAGTTTCTCCGAATGGAAATGTACCTATTTACAAGGTTTGTGGAGTAATTTGATATTTCAAGAATAATGTTTGTAAATCTTGATTGTGTCACAGTCACTTTACACAATATAATTAGCACTTTTCTCTCATCATTTCCGAGTTAAATGTTGTAGTTAACATCATTAGAAATAGAAACACAGAGGAATGATAGGGCCGCTACTTGGACTAAAATATCCTGTGTGAATGATATGAAATCAGCCAAAGATATGCAGCACTAGGAATGGAGATTATGGGCAATCCTGAAACCAAGCAGAGTCAAATCTCTATAATCGAAAATGACATTAGCCCGCGCTTACGTATATCCAAGACCACTATCTATTCCTACTTTAAAGATGTCAATTGGAAGATATATTTGATTATAGTATTTCGGTTTTCTTGTAGGCAAATGGATTGCAAGCATATGCTGTGACGCTAATCACCTATTTAAGTCTTTGGTGGTAAGATTTCTTCCTTTTCCCTTAGCTGGTTGTTAACCACCGAAAGTGCAATGCATGGACTTGCTTTTGCTTTTATATATGTAGTCTAATTTCTGCTTTTGTCTTCTGATCATCCTTCATAATGCTTAACGTCTTCAGAATTCTTCTAGACATCCCATCTTCGGAGATTATTGGAAGTTGTATGTCATCAGTTTTATCATATATAACTTTGACAAAAATGTGGAGAAGATAGGATATATGTTACTTCTACAAAATTATATCCTTCTTCTTAATGAGAAATGTATAAAATACATCTTTAGTGACATGATTGATGAACTGCTTTTTATTTATTGTGATCTTATTTTAAGGATATAAAATATAGGCTATTTGCGATTGTCATTTTGTGAACTGTTTCTATTATGTCGAATATGCAACAAACATTTGCTTGTAGGTTTCTTTCTATATGTTCCAATGCTTTTCCTTCATGTTTCCTTTATTGATAGAAGTCGCCTAGAATGATGTTCTTGTATGTCTATACTATACACTAACCACCTTCTTTGTTAGGTTTGGGATATTTAACCCTGCAATTGTATATGACCATTTGGGGGAGATCTATTCGGCACTTGTTGTGGGCAGTTTTGTCTTCTGCATTTTCTTGTACATAAAAGTAAGCTTCTCAAATGTTGATTGCTCGATTCTGTTGCATACTCGATACACCATTATTCCTAATTTAATGGGTCCTTTTTTCTGAAGGGTCACTTGGCACCATCCTCGTCTGATTCTGGGTCGTCTGGGAATGTGATTATTGATTTCTATTGGGTGAGTCATACTTAATTCATTTGAAGTCTGTTTTGTAAAGCTAAATTTTGGTTTATAGTCGAGAATATGCAGTTACAGAGTTTCATGAAATGTTTTATCATATAAAGAATCTTATCTTTGTTGTACCTAATAGCTTTTAGCTTTATCTGTTGACCTGTGCCTTTATAATAATCCTTTCACCTCACCAAATTTTGTATAAACTTCAATTTTCTTGTATTTATCTTAACTGAGTCATTTAAGTGCAATAAGAAGGGAGGCTGAGAGGTGATGATGTCCTTAGCAAGGTACTGTTTGCAAAGGACCTGAAAATAAGTCTTGGATAAGACACTGATTTCTATGCAATTCTCTCGCGTAGTAAATATAATTATCAGTTATGAAACTCAGCATATTGTTCAATTAGCAAGCATCATGAATCAGACAAGAAATCCTTAAATTTTTAAATCAAGTCAAAAACCAATCATGCAACTCTGATGGAGAAAGCACACATTCTTTTCACATTAAGTTATGCATGTTCAAATATGAAGGTTCTCCAAGAATTAGTTGTTTGATACTGATGTACCTTTTGCAGGGAATGGAACTCTATCCTCGAATTGGTAAACATTTCGACATTAAGGTTTTCACAAACTGCCGATTTGGCATGATGTCATGGGCTGTTCTTGCTGTAACCTATTGCATCAAGCAGGTAAACATTTTTATTGTGCTATACATCCTGGATAGAAAATAAGAGGTTGGATCTAATACTACAGTTTAGTGGCAGTCATACAAGACTCAGGTAGCAATATGGTTATTGTGCATACCTTCTTTAGTCCTTATTGAACATTTTTGTATTCTGCAGTATGAGTTGTACGGCAAAGTGTCTGATTCTATGCTCGTGAACACTGCATTAATGCTGGTCTATATCACAAAGTTCTTCTTGTGGGAGTCGGGATACTGGTGCACTATGGACATTGCCCATGATAGAGGTAAGAACATAAATAGATTGCCTGTGAATTTAATTTGGCTGATTTTCTTTGCAGCATAATATAGGATATAACAACACTGATGCATCACAATTATGTAGCCTTTCTTTCTTAAGCTTCTTAATGATGTACTCTTGAACTTGCTCAGTTTTAAAGAATATCCTTGGCTCTCTGTTTATTTATAACCTTCAAATGCAAATAAATTTTAATGAAGACAAATTGATAGTTTACTCCCGCAATCATATATAGCTTTCTATCTACCATGGGCTTATGTCAACAGTGTTTCTGTAATTTTATGGGCCTCCGGGCAATCCTGTTTAAATCTTGATCTAAAATGCGTATTTAATGCACTTCTATGATTCGGTCCTTTTAGCTTAAAACAGAAACTGTTCTTACATATATATTATTTTATATTTTTATTCATTGTCTTTAATTAACTTCTAGCTGAAATTACATTTATCAGCTGGTTTCTATATATGCTGGGGGTGCTTGGTTTGGGTCCCATCAATCTATACTTCTCCTGGAATGTACCTTGTTAACCACCCAGTGAATCTGGGTACCCAGGTAATTTTATCTCGTTTACGAATAGCTAATTATTATGGTTGGCAATTTAACCGAAGCATTTAATGAACTTTTATGTGTTGCAGCTTGCACTGTCTATTCTAATTGCTGGACTTCTCTGCATATATATTAACTACGACTGCGATAGGCAACGCCAAGAGTTCCGTAGAACAAATGGGAAGTGCACAATTTGGGGCAAAGCTCCATCGAAGGTTGTATATTTAATTTCCTCACTAACTCTATTTCGGCCTTATTGATGGGGGATATCTTGTAACCCGTAAACACATTTTCAGATTGTTGCCCAATATCGTACCACAAAAGGAGAAACCAAAAACAGCCTTCTCTTAACCTCTGGCTGGTAAGCTTATCTCGATTCTTCTTCTTGTATAATTGTACTAGCTATTGTCAACAAGTCAAAAATTTTATGTTTTGCTTCAAACAATATTTGATTGACTTGTTTGATATCACATTGGCCTGTTTGGCCTGGATGGATCATGTAGAGAAGTGCAGCTTGATTGAAGTTATCAAAGAACCACTATTAGCTTTTTCTTTACAATTTCCCTGAACATTTTTTCTATTGCTGCAAAAGCCAAAACTTCAAACTGGAGCTTCTGAGTTTGAAGCCGAGGTTTCAGTTTTCCTTATACAGAGAAGCTTTATATATATATATAATTTTTTTTTTCTTTTTGGTTATTGTTATTTCTTCTGTGATAGCGTAAGCCCTATTTCGCAATCAAACGTTATCTAATAAGGGTATTCGGCGTGAACATTAATTTTGAACCTTTTGAACAGGTGGGGTTTATCTCGTCACTTCCACTATGTACCGGAGATATTAGCTGCATTTTTCTGGACAGTGCCGGCACTCTTCAACCATGTAAAAACTTTTCTTTATTGCTCTCTTATTTGAATTCTGAAGGTTAGTGGGTTAGTTTTATTTATATCTTTTATTGCACCCCTGCAGTTCCTGCCTTACTTTTATGTGGTGTTCCTCACTATTCTCCTCTTCGACCGGGCGAAAAGGGACGATGATCGGTGCTCGTCCAAGTGAGTGAACAAATATCCGATCAGTAGCTTTCTTTGTCTTTAATTACTGTTTTATCCTTCACCATTAGAAATGAAGAATGTTAGAGAACGACTTTCGTTTCTGAGGCTATTGGGTACTTCTCTATGTTATTTTATCAGCTTTAGGCCTCACTCACCTGATAGAGAGTTATACGAAGATTTTGGTGTACTTCAATGGCATTTAAACTTATTCTGGTAAAAGCTATTTGGAAATAGATCCCTCCTATTTTGTCTTAGCGATAATAGCTTATCAAGTTTAAACATAGGTTCCGGCTCTTAGCAGGTATAATTCTTTTAGTATGATTTTTTTTTTTTTTTTTTTTCAGGAACTTGACTAGTAATAGCTCCATTTCTTCAGGTTAACACTTGTTAGATTTTACCAGACTATCAGTGATCGCAAGATCATGCTTTGATCATTCTTGCACAATTTTCTACATGCTCTTATGCATGCACTTCTACATTTTTTTTTTTACACTATTTACTCTGAGATGTATATTATAATGTTTTCATGGGCTCTTAACAGGTATGGAAAATATTGGAAGATGTACTGTGACAAAGTCCCTTACAGGATTATACCTGGGATCTACTGAGAGTTTCGGGTTAGTACAATTGACTACCGCTATGTCAACTATTTGCTGCTAATCCCACTGCCACGAAACTGGGTTTTGTAGCACAATTCAGCATGTAGTTTATCTTATGATGTTTCCGGTATGATCTTTGCTTGAATTTTGGTGTAACATTGCATCTGTGTTATGGAAAAATTTACGACATTTTATACTTCTGATGTTTGGTGGCTTCTTATTGTAAGATTCTAATTTCTCTGTGGGTCAGTCAACAAAAATAAATTATAAAAAAAACAGAAAAAGGAAAATATTTTGACCCTTTGGTTGGTTAGAAAAACCGAGGATATTTTAACTACTTTGTCATAAAAACCAGAAGGTTTGTTTTTTTTGTTTTTTTGACACTGACGTGGGACAGGTCGATGCCATCTGTATGTATGCTTCGACACGCTGGTACGTCTCGACACACTCTGTTTGATATGTTGGCACAATTAGCAGGAACTCAGTGGGCTGCATGAGTTTATTCACACGAGCGGCACGTGCCGATATGTCAGACTCTGTAAACTGGCATGACAATTCTTGCACCGAAATCGGGTGGCCGAGAGGCTCGTCGAAGCCCGTAGATGTGGCACTAGAGTTTCGTGGTACATTCTGGTTAGCCCATCATCACCCATGCATTTATCCTTTATCTTATCTCATGAAAACATACGTAACCTGCTAAAACTTTGTGCCTCATTAATTATTGCTTGATGATTACGAAAGGATCTCTTGTTCAATTACATGTATGCTTGAATCTTACTGTTCTTGAATGAATAGTTTGTGTGCGAGGCATTTTCCATTGGTACAGATGACTTATAGCTAGAATCGCGTAGACCCATTTCATTAGCACAAAGACAAGGGGAATGTTGATCTTACGTTCTTTAATAATAATAATAATAATAATAATAATAATAATTGCAGCACATGGTAATTAAACTTTCTTTGAGACGCACATGGATTCTTTTTTTATTTTTCTATGGTCCTTCTACAAAATTCAAATGCTAAGGCTGCACATGGATTATTATTATTTTTTTTTTAAGATGCATGTAGACTCTTTTTTTTTTCGTGAGGAAACTGGATCATATTTTGCGCTGAGAAATATTCCCCCCTGTACTTATCAGTAGTATTGGTGTAGATGGACCTAGTAGAGCCCCAGATATGGGCAATTATTTTTATTATTCTTTTAGTTTTTGTACTATATTCTAATATTATAATACATGAGATTTACTCAATGATCTTTGTTTATAATAAATAAATCAAAGAAATTGTTTAGCTTGAGCTCACAGTCACTAAATAAGCAATGGTGTAGATTCTCCTCTAATACACAAAACGGAGAGAGAGAGAGAGAGAGAGAGAGAGAGAGAGAGAGAGGGCCACACCAAAACATTAATAAAAGGGACCCCCCAAAAAGTAAAAGAGCAAATGGTTGTGGTTGGATACCTCTCTCTCTCTCTCTCTCTCTCTCTCTCTCTCTCTCTCTCCCAAACTTGTTTGTCTCCATTATTGCCATTATTGAGTTGCTGCTGCTTTTTATTATCGATGTTTTATTGGGGGAGGTCACCTCACACCAAACATTTCTTCTAGTACCTTACCAACCAAGCGTTAGCAGCATCGTTTTTTGGATTTTATTATCTCATCACATCTCATCATTCATTAATATTTTCAATTATTAGTGAGGTGGGGGCCGCGTACAATGTATATGTATATATCTAACATTATCCCCCGAACATTTGAGCCTTCGACCGCATACTTTCGTCTCCGTGCGGACTCCTCATAATCTCAGCGGTCGCATGCGTGCAATGCACGTTAATTAATAAAATAAAATAAAATAAAAGAGAGAACTAATAGAGATGCCCGCTACTAATAAGAGAGATTGCTGATTTAAGAAAAGAAAAAAAAAGCTACAAACTGAAGAAGAGAGATTAAACACGAGAGAATTAAAAGAGATGGTCGATCAAGTTGAACAATTGCTTCTTCAATTAATTTTTTTTTTAAAAAAAATAAAATCTTACATTTAAATGGGGGCTTTGTACATGATGCAAATACAAACAATATATGAACTCCTGGGGGGAAATTAAAAAAAAAAAAGGCCTAGACACTTCATTTTTTTCCTTAATTATTGTTATGAGGCCATAGAATAATAAATGGTGTTATTCCTGGGAAAAATTGTAGGTGGATACATAATGCAGCAGCTCACCTCATCCCACATCTCACATCTCACACAACAGGTTGCTGATTTTCCGGAGCTCCTTGAGCGCCGCCATCGCCGTCGCTTGCCCTTTCCCTCCGAGAACGTTGCTCGACGACAAGTTATCCTCCGAGAACACCGACTCGATCACCTAAAAAACCAAAACAAAAAATTTCATCTTACCTATCGAAACCATTTTACCGAACAGAAACGAAAAGTTCCAATAAATTGATCACTGGATTTGTAAGTAAGATGCAGCAAAGAAAGATAAGAGAGAGTTTTTAACCAGAAATAAAAGAACTGCGTTAAGGTTTCATTCCACCCCTTTGTTTAGGATAAGAGAATAGAATTTTCATCATACCTGAATATTTTCGAGCATGGATTGCCCCAGATTCTTCAAAGTGCCCATAACTTTCGTATCCCCGACATCTACCCTCCGACTAGTAGCTTCGCACGAATTGCAAGTCCCGTTCGGAGCCGAGCAGCACGAACTATCCTTCCCGTTGTTTACGCTCGATTGTTTTTCCGAATCCTCAGCTCCGCCCTTCTCCGTATTCGCTTCGCCAGAAGCCCTCCCGAACTTCCAAAGCCACTGGAGTTTACTCGAGAGGGGCTTTTTCTCCTTCAACGACGCGCTCTTCTCCAGCAGCGATCCAGCTCGTTCGGCTTTGGCGGAAGAAGAAGCGGCTTCTGCTTCTTGAACTGCTTGACTGATGATGAATTCCTGGCTGCATGACTCCTCATCGTTATCGCCGATGAATGAATTCGACGTAACGCTACTTTTCTCCGACTCGTTTTCGGGATCATTCCCAATGCTTTCGTCGTGGCTAAGCGTCGCCGAAAGCACCGAAGAGTTCTCCCCGCTCGAACTTCCCTCTTCCTCAAATTGCTTTTCCCGGTCGGCTTTATTGGAGAGAGAAACGCTTTCAATCGGCGCTGCAGGATTCTCATCGCATCGTGACCTACCATCATCGGCGTCTGACTTCCTCGTATCTTTCGGTGAATCATCAAAAAGCCTTCGCCTCACCGTAGCAGATGGAGCTCTCGCTTTAGTTTGTGCATTCTTCGCCGGAGAAGGATCGGATTCGGTTCGAGACAAATTGAATCTCTCGCCGAGAGATTTATTTCCCTTTTTCAGTGCTTCCTCTTTATGCAAAACCCTCCATCTCTCTTCCCAGTAGCTGTCTGGTAATGAGTGGTTGGGGCTTTTCGGAGAAGCCGAACCGGTCGGGAGACTGTAACCTCTCCTTACTGCCAAATTATTCTTACTGATACTAAAATGGGAAGAAGTCGATGAGCAGCCTACATCAAGTGCGAGACCCTGAAGTGCTTTTGCTTTCTCAATAAGCTTCTTCATGTCGACATTTTGAGGGAAATTCAATAACCTTTGTAAACACGAAGTCGCGTTCTCAGTGGCTAAGAGCGACGACCTTAAATGAAGAAGCATTGATACCGCCAACGCTGCAATAAAAGCCCCTCGTCCCGAGCATAGCAGCTTGAAGCTATATTCTGTATTACTCTCTATACACATATGATTGGAAGAGGCGAATAGTTCATCCCAAACTAATAAAAGATCGTCTAGGGCGAATTCTCGCCCGAATAGAACTCGCAACCACCGAAGTGCAAAATATTGCGGCTCGACACCCAGTTCAACGAAGTGAGAGTGAAGGGACGAATCCACAACCGAAAGCAAATGATATAATGCCGATGAAGCTTCAATTATAGGCGGTAAACCTGAACTCGACCCGATACTTAATGCAGGAGAGAAGAACTCAGCCATTGAAATTACGCCATCATTAGCCCCGTTCATTAAAGCGTCGAACTTAGAGTAGGCGTCGTGCTCCATAAATCGCTCAGACAATATAATGCCCAACTCACCTTCTGCACCGTAGGGATCGCTCAGCAAAAATATTTCCTTCGTTTCGGGGTCTAGGTCGTCGATGCTGCTGGTTTTAGGGGTGGATTCGTGCGAATCGTTTCCTTTTCCCGGTACTGAATCCCATTTGTTGGTTTTTTGGAATCTGTAATTGGAAATGAGGTCGACGTCGGGAAAAGAGTTGTTTCCATCAAAGACGTCAATGAAGCAGTCCTCGTGAAGTTTTCGGACTCGAGAAAGATGATCCAAATCAACGTGGAGAACGTATACAAGAGGAGCCAATAGTTCATGCATTCCTATAAGAAAGAGGAAAGGCGAATAAAATTGATTGATTTCTTAACTGAAAATATGTTTAAAATGATTGCGTTGAGTTCCGCAGTGTAACGAAAGATGTAGTTCAGACAGTTATTGGGCCAAAAAAAAAATCAAAAAATCTGTAGTCGGTAGAAGGAAAACTCGCCTTGCCGATATCCATATTCAGGATGCCGAATACACCACAACAATAAGATTCTCCTCAACATGGCCTGGCATGCAGGTGTTTGGAAGTAGCTGCCATCTTCTGGATATAATCGGGATAAATCTTCGTCGACCACTTTTTCCAGCTCAGCATTCCGGAAAAGACGACCCCACTTGCTGTCTATAAAAGTACATGCAACGAAGATCATCGGAAGTAATTAGGAATCACCGCATTTAAGCAAAACTGGGTCGAAAAAATAAGTTTTTTTTCCTTCAATTTTGATAAATATTAGCAGTGTAACTTTTTCCCAAAAATGAGCTTTCTGAGTGTTTTGCCAAAAAATTTTGAAGAGGGGATGTATCCAGCAATTTTCAACAGTAATTTACAAGCAAATTTAATAACATTAAGTGAAGCCACAATAGAGTAAGATACGACAAATGCGAAGCCTATTATAACCGAGTATGAAGAAAATGAATAAGTACCTGGATTTTGTGAGAGAGGGTTGTCGATAACAAGGTCAGAGGATACATTCTCGTCAGCGGGAAGATGCGAGTCTATTAGAAGACGACGTCTCAAAGATGCGTACCTGCGCAGGGCGAGTTCTTCGAACAATTAGAATCGACCAAATGTAGTTGAACGAAAGAAACTAAATAATCGCTAAACCGACCAACAGTTAATACGATCTGACGTAATCGTCAGATGCATTCACACTCTTTCAGTAAAACATATGAGGAAAAAGGAAAATTTTCGCAGCAGTTCGACTCCGTCGCAATAAATGCTCTACTCCAATAGACAAATATTGAGAATGTTAGCTATCCCCTATTAATGATTCACTATTAGATAACTAAAAATGGTACATAAGAATTGTCTAAAGCTCACACAATTGGAGATAGATAGGCTAAAACTTGTCCTCTATTTCCTCTAAAAGGTTACTGCTGTTGCAATAAATTGACCAACAATTGTTGAGGAGATAATTTTGGATGTATGGTTATAAATTTTGTACAGGAACAAAGAAGATAATGATACTAAACAACAAGATAATGAGAATATGAACTACATATATACAAGTACAAATTTTTAATTGTTTAGATCAGGAATTAAATCTACAGTTTCACACATCAAAGAGACAAATTATCCCAAATATTACTTCATGAAAAATTTATCTCATCTTGGAACTTGTTTATATCATAAGAAAATAAACCAAAAGAAAAAGAAAAAAAAATATTAACAGAAAATTTTCCTGCTCTAATAAAGATCTTCACAGTTCATACAAATAGAAGCACAGAATTTTTTTAAAAAAAAAAACAAAACAAATCAAGTGCAAAAACAATAACACATTAAAGAAAAAAATGACTAAAAAAACCCCTAAGAAATGATTAAATTAAAATTACATTAGCATCCAAACTCTATAAACAATACAAAAAAAAAAAAAGTAACTACTTAATTGAAAAATCACAGAGATTCCATCTACGAGGGCGAAAAGGATTAAAACCCAAGAAATAACCAACTTAAAACTTTATAAACATCACAAAAGTTAACTATGAATGGCCCAAAAAAAAGGACTTTTACCACAAAAAATCATATAAATACCCAAAAACTTGAAAAAAAAAATTGTAAAAAAATACCTAAAATGGCCAAAAATTATACCTTCTCCTCGAATCAGCCGCGGCCCTTCGAAGATCATCGATGGAGGACGAATCCGAACAAGGCAAAATCCCTAGATCGACCCGCCACCGCACGCTCCGGAGGTTCGAGAACCTTCTCAATGGCGGCTCAATTGAAGATTCAGACATGGCCTTTTTCCGATTCTCCACGAGACCCAGATGCTAAACTCCCCAATTTCTTCGGAAAAAGGGGGTTAAAAGTGGGGAAAATAGAGGAAAAGGAGGCGACTTTGAGAAGGAAATAGCCAAATAGGCGTGGTTTGTGGAGGAGGAGGAGGAGGGGGTGATTGTGATGATATATTGGGAAATTAGGGTGAGGAATTGGGGAAAAAGATTGGATTTTGGAGAGGGGAGAGGAGGGGGATTGGGGATTTGGGGAAGTTAGGTTGAGGTTTTTTTTGAAAAAAAAATAAAAAAATTTAATTTTGTTTCCTTGTGGAGTTGTGGTGAGGAATATAACAAAGAAAGAGAGAAATAATGGAGTAGGAGCTTGGCTTTTTTGGGTGTGTGGAGAGAGAGAGAGAGAGAGAGAGAAAGAGTTTTCTCTCTCCTCTCCTCTCTTTCTCTCTCTTTCTTTCTCCTACTTTTCCTACTTTTTTGTCTCTACATTTGAGTTTTGGTCTTTTGTTTGGAGAGAGAGAGAGGAAGGAGAGAGAGAGAGAAAAAAAAATTATTAAAAAAAAAGAAAAATGAGGGGAGAAATATGTGAATAGTCCCTCTACTACTCATATATTGCACTTTAGTCCTCTTATGTTTGACTCAATCTTTGGTCTTTGGCTCTTTGCACCAATAAGAAATTTTATGAATTTTTTATTTATATCCAATGGGTATTTAATCCCTGTTTTGTAGTTAAGTTCTTTATTTAGTTTACTTCAAGACCAATTATTTTATAATAAAAGTCAATAAATATTAAATATATTTTTAAAAATATTTTCAGTTATCTGAATATATATTTGCACGAATTATCTATATATATATATATATATATATATATATATATTTGTGGCACGTATACGAAATATATAAATAAACTTAATTGTTTGTATAATTGTTAAATTATTTATTCAAATTAAATATGCATACAAACACTAACTTTGCAAGAAACATCTCTTCAATTTTATATATTTACAGGGACATGTATGCAAAAAAAAAAGAAAATTTGTTTTTTTTGGGGGGGTGGAGTTTAATTTCTTCACTCTAAAGCCAAGCAATTGGGGCCAAGAATGAGGATGAGCTGTCTCTCTTAATGCCAAAAAAAAGAGAATAGTTGCTCCACACAATCACCCAATGTCTTCTTTTTTTAATTTTTTTTAAATTTGGAAATTTATTTATGACTTGTTTAATGTGTTTCTTTCAGTAAGTAATTAACTACTCTATCCTTTCCCTTGGATTTTTGGGGAACCCTTTTTTAACCTTCTATATATGCTTGTGTTATATGTAGTTTAGATAGTGAAATATTGCAAGGAAGGTTTATATTAAGCTATTAATAATAGAAAAATAAAAAAAGTAAAAGATAAAAAAAATATATATTAGTTTTCTAGATACATCTAGATTAATTATTTTCGCACGGGTTCTGAATAACTATGATAATAATAGTGAGGCCTGAGCCTTCGACTTCTTGGATAAAATAAATTAGTTTGTATATTAATTTCATAAATTATATATACATAAGAAAGATAATCTCACGCTAAATTGAGGAGGAAAAAGAATTAAAAGACATTAAAAATAATAACTAAAAATTTTCATTTTCACTCACATCACTATCACCAGTTGATTCCTTTTATTTTGTCTTAGGATACTCTTTTGGTTGTTTCAAACAAAAAACTTTGAATCAATCCAAATTTCTAATACTTACTAAGAAGATGACACATTATACATCAATGGGGGTCACTCCATGCCAAGCTGCCAAAATTGAATAGGGAATGGTTCCTCATCACTATTGGCCCACTAATTCTTGGAGAAAATTATTATTCCATGGACCTGGTCCACCACATCATCTGAAAAAAATTATTATTATTTATTATTTTATTTATGTATCAAAGAATTTAAAAGCATATTACTCATGTTTTATACGCTTAGTTTGGTATTGAGATCTATCTTATTAGATAAAATAGAGTTGAGAAAAAAACATATAGAGATATGCTTCTGCGTTCTCCGATGGGACCGCAGAAAATATACCGTAACCGACTCATCGCTATATGCGGAACGCAATATTACACACGGAAACAAATATGGTATTTTTCCAACGTACTTTCTCAGTAATTTTCCCGCAATTCCAAACGAAGCCTAAAAAAATTAAGAACAACCGTTAATTTGGTATCTAAGAAAGATTATTATTATATATAATGATTTTTTAAATATATATCCTTTAGGTATTTTAGATCATATCCAATGTTCTAAAATTTTATTTTAGAAAGATTGTAGACTAAATCTAGATAAATTCAACAAAACTTGAATTCAAAACCATTAATTTCACCCTTAATTAAGAAAATTTGCACTTACTAAAATTCTTCAAATTAATTAATCATGACACATGATAATATATATATTTGAAATATAAGATAACCAATGAAATATTTGTGACATTACAATAAATGAATTTATAGGATAAGAATGTTGTAATTGCTACAATAGGATAGTAGTAGTCTCCAGCTAATATTCCAACTACCCATTACATAAAAATATATATATTTTTAAAAAAAATCATATTATTGTACCAAAAAATAATAAAAAAAGAATATTTGAATATTTCCATAGCATATGCTCACCTTGGTAGTAATTGCACCACATGGAAATAGGGCCCCATATATAATTGGTCAAAAACATGCTCAATTAATTGATGTCAATAATGATAGAGTCAAATTAAAACCCCTAATCATCATAAAAGTACTCCCATAATAAATTTTACTTTACTCAGTGCGCATCGTCGTCGGAGTACATCTTGTATCTGTCAATTAATTGCGAAAGGCATATACATGTGAAATCACATTATTTCTTTGCATAAATACGTCCTCTTCAACAAAAGTGTATCTTAATTTATCGGTTAATTTGAATGATAAAGCAATACCTTCGACTATTACATAATAAGAAAATGATCTTGTACAAAATGGCTCATAATATATTTATATAATAAGAAATTGATCCGGTACAAAGTGGCTCATAAATATATTTAATGCTTCTATTTGTGTGTATGATTAATTCTAATACTATATAATTAACGTGAGAGATAGGAGTTAATATGGAAACAACCCAAAAATATATATATTTAAGAATTATATGCTTTGCTTAAGCATAAAATAGTGAAAAAGCCTCAAACATGAATTCACAATAATTACTATACATTTTTATTTTATCTACTGGTTTTGTGTGTGGAGAAGCTACTTCAAAATGTAAGGCTCAATACAACACATGTTTATAAGGATTCAACACAAAATACACACCATCTACAAGTGACAAAAATATATAGGAACCTCAAATAGGGGTTGGAGAAATTAAGTGTTTTCATTAAATTCTTGTGGTTGTTTTTTAATCCAAGTGTTCTCTTGCTCACATCATACAATCATATATTATTTTATTATATATGCATGCACCAAACATCTAGCTTTTGTGCTATTTAAATTTCATTTCCTTGAAAAAGTTGATAGTGAAATATATAATTAAATAATATTTTGTTTTTGTGTCCTATGAGAAAAGAATAATAATATGCTATCTTATTCTCACCAGAAAAAAAAAAAAAGAAAATTTGCTCCACAATTATTCAATTGGTCCACAAATAGATAGGGATTTAAATGAGTAAAAGGTGCCCATATATGCATGAATATAATTTTCTACTTAGCAAACATCTTTAACTATTTTTTTAATAAAAATGTCCACTTTTTTTTTGTATAAAACAATAAAATTTATAAATATTGCTTTCAACTGCAAGTAGTTGAAATATATATTTATAATAATAATAATTATTCTTGTTCCAAATATAAAATTCCAAAATAAATTAAAACATTAAGTTTAGCTGCAGTGTATTAAATTATATGCATATTTAATTATAGGAAAAACTTCAAATACCCTCCTTGTGGTTTCACTTTTTTTATTTTAGTATCCTATAGTTTAAAATGTATAAAGTTAGTATCCTGTGGTTTTTTCACTTTATCATTTTAGTACCCTGTGGTTTAAAGTGTATCAAGTTAGTTCCCTGTGGTTTTTTCACTTTATCACTTTAGTACCCTGTGGTTCGCATTTTATCACTTTAGTACCATGTGGTTTAAAAACCACAGGGTACTAATTTGATAAAAAAATAAATCCACAGGGTACTAACTTGATAAAAAAATAAAACCACAGAAAACCAACTTGATACAAAAATAAAACCACAGAAAATAAACTTGATACACTTTAGACTATAGGGTACTAAAATGATAAAGTGAGAAACCATATGGTACTAACTTGATACACTTTAAATTATATAGTACTAAAATGAAAAAGTGTGCAACCACGCGAGGAGTTTTTAAAGTTTTTCTTTAATTATATTTACATTAATTAAAAATATAATTATTCGCGTTTCGAACTTCGAAGGCCCTTGCACATCTGAAGATCTACGGTGATGTGGCAGGCCACGTGGCACAGCATTATTCGTGACCAGAGGTGTACCGTGTGTAACACCCCTTTGAATCACTCAAAACAAATTGTACGGATGAGAAATTATCGTCCGAGACGTATCAACCGTCCATCGGGATATGGAGTGATTCGATTACGCTTTTGCGGGTGTAACGTCCTACGTGGCATTGGCCCCTCGGAGCGAAACTCATATGGGGATCATACGGTCGATTGGTCGCTACGAGAACACGTGGCGTGAATCCAAGGGTGCGTCGGAGGATGATCACGAAGATAGCGATGGGGACGTGGCATCGGCGTGTTTCCCGAGGAACAAAAGATAACTACTAAGTAAAGAGTGACGTGGAAGAAAAACCTTTTATATATTATATATATATTATTATTATTATACTACAATATATTGTATAAATACATTATTCTGTTTTTTAAAAAATATTAGGCGTTATTAACACGTGATACTGATCTAATACAATCATATAAATTTCATACGTATGAAATCGTTACTTATATACGGTCAAAAAGATTAATTAAAAAAATTAAAAAACACTTAATTAGGGTTTTTCAATTAATTTGCAGCTTGGTCGGTGGGTGATGATGATGTGTCGGCTTAAACTTTTGTGCTAATTCCTCTCAACCAACTTTGATTCTCGATTTGTTTTAATATAAATCGAGTGCTTAATTTAGATTTTGCTTGTATTAGCAACTTAATTCTCATCAATAATTAATTCTCATCAATAATTAATGTTTTGATTTGCATTATTTGTATGCGTGACTCATACTCTCCTCTAAATTGTATTTTAAATTACACCCTAACTAAACTAATTAAAGCCATTATTATCCACTTTGCTACATGTTATTGTTTCCAAACCAATGAGCTTAAATTTTTTTTGGATTAGATGCGTTTTATTAGATATGTCACATTTTTCGACTTACGTGGGTTTTGGGCAAGATTAAAATCTTGATTTTCACAAATTAAAAACTAACTAAATTTTCAAAGTTATGTATAGAAATTTAAATTTAAATTCACTTCAAATAGAACTAAAGGATCATTTTATGTTAATAATAACTATTTTAAAGTTTTAATGGTCAGAAACTAAAATAAAATGCAAATAAAAATTTGAGAACCCCGATTGGGCGGTAGCTGTTTAATATTACGTAATGCTTATAGAAAATCTTGTATTAAATACTTAATCCGGATATTTTAAACATTTGATTAGGTGAGTGATGTGGAATGTTAAGCTATAAATGCTTTACTTGCTTTTCTTTTATAATTTGTTGAAGTTTCACTAACTAATGATTACTAGAATTTTAATGTAATATATCGTGCAAGGTCATGCACTTAACAATGATCAAAACATACAAATCATGCTATCTATTTATATTTGTAGTTTCGAATGCGTACGAAAAATGATTAATTTATTTCCTAATACGGTGAATTTGCGATTTGGGAAATGAGTGGCAACAGTAGTCGAGCAATTTGGCTGTGAAAGTGGAGTGTTTTTGCTCGTCATAAGGTGTTGAAATGAGTTCTTAGAGTTTAAAATTTAGAAGCAGTACGAGTTCTACTTAAAAGCTTTTACTTCTGTCGTAAAAGAATGTTTTTACGAAAGTTTTCGATTTTGCTGTAGAGAAAAGTCGCTTTGTTGAATATTCTAACATAGCCAAATAGGTGTGGATCTCGACAGCTGATTCCGTACGCATGTAGCCATACAACACTCGTTGGCTTTGATTGTGACTGGATCCAATTCGACCTCTACCATAGGACAGGACAGAAATACTAGCTTATTTAAGCCAACGACACCTAAAAATGCGTAAGCAAACCGAGTGCTCTCGAGCTCGGTCGAAGAGCGAGTTAGAACTTGGGCTTGTGAGAACCCGGCCCAATTACGCAACACGTCGAAATTCTAAAACTATATTTTTTCAGTCCATACATTATTATATAGTGGACACATGTAATGGGCTTGGTGGGCCTATTGTTGGACCTTTTTTTTTAAAAAAAAAAAAAAGTTATGGTATATGCTTTGTTTCCCATTTTAGATGTGTACAATAAATATGGGCAAAAAATTGATTGAGTTGTTATATTCCTAGAACCATAGAAATAGCAGTTGCTCTTTCTCGCGAAATGATAATTTATTTAAGACAAAATATAAGATCCGTCGGCCAAGTGAAGTGTACAGTTTCAAAAGCAAGGCAAATGATAAACTTGACGATCTTACGGTAAAAAATTGTTTCTAGTCACTCATATCAGAAGTATAAGATAAAGAATTTAACTGTTTTTTCATATCATGTTAAACACGATTATCATGGTGCTCATTTTATATCCATAGTGCATGAGTATGACATAGACAACTATTCCAAATTTAAAGCTTCTTACTTTTTTTTTTAATATTTATTGGCAATGTGGAATATCCAAGGAGTCCATATAAACACTTATTAAAAAGAGAGGAAAAAAATACCAATAATTATCTTCAAAATTCAAGTACCTACTATATCCACACCACCTTACAAATTTGCTGAAACCCTATTATAAAATGTAAAATTGAATTATAAGAAATTCTACAAAGGGCCAGGGCCTGGTTTAGAGCGTTGTAAAGGTAAGGGGGTTCCCCGTAATTATTCACCCGCGAGACGAAGAAGAGGACGTTGTAAACGCAACGCTGCGGAACTAGGGTTTGGGTTTTAGGGTTTGTAGGAGAGGAGGAGGAATCGCGAGAGAGAGAGAGAGAGAGAGCGAGAGGAAGAAGGGGGAGGAGAGGATGGTGGTGAGGATTCGGCTGTCGCGATTGGGGTGCAAGAACCGGCCGTTCTACCGGGTGATGGCCGCCGACAGCCGCTCGCCCAGGGACGGGAAGCATCTCGAGCTCTTGGGCTACTACAACCCCTTACCAGGTCCCCCTCAATTCTCTCTCTCTCTCTCTCTACAACATCTCTCTCTCTCTCTCTCTCTCTCTCTCTCTCTCTCTCTCTCTCTCTCCCCAAGATCCAATGTTGGATACTACCCATATCCCCCCTTTGTCCCAATTTCCAATTTGTGAGTGTTCATTTCCACCCAGATTCCTCTTTTACGAGTTACTATCCTATCCCTCTATCCAAAATCCAATCTTGGATGCTAGTACCCGTCTCCCCCTTTTCCCCGTTTTATGCCTATTTGTTATTTACCTTCTTTCTGATTCATTGGGTTTAGGGGTTTTTAATCCCGAACTCTCTCTCTTTCTCTTCCAAAAATCCAATTTTGAACACTACCCATCTGCCCCTTTTCCCCGTTTTATGCCTATTTGTCCAGTTTCTGATTCATTGGGTTGGGTTTTCAATTACTAGTTCTCTCTGCTTCACTTCCCAAAATCCAATTTTGGATACTACCCATCTCCACCTCTTTCACATTTTACGCTTATTTACCCCCTTTCTGATTCATTGGGTTTAGGGTTTTTAATCACTAATTCTCTCTCTCTCTTCCAAAAATCCAATTTTGGACACTAGTACCCATCTCCCCTTTTCCCCATTTTAAGGCCTATTTACCCTCTTTCTGATTCGTTGGGTTAGGTCTTTTTGATATTACACTCTCATTTTATGCTCATTCACTCCCAATTTTCAGCTTCCAATTAATTTGGTTTGCTTCGTGATATACAGGGCAGGATGGTGGTAAGAGGATGGGGCTTAATTTTGACCGGATTAAGTAAGCTTCGCAAACCCTAGTTTCAAGATCGTGGTTGATATATTGCAATGTTGTTTCTTTTTTATGTAATTTTTTCAATCTTAAATTCTTCTTAACGGTTGTTTAGTTCCCTCGTTTATACTCATGTCTTTGATACTGTAGTTCTTGGCAGGAAGATGTTAATTTGTGTAGTCTAGTTCAAATATGCTATTTTATGCAACAACTTGTTGTATACAAATTTTATTGGGCGAAAATTAAAATTATGTGGCAAGCACATCATTGGGAGACAGGAATCGCTGCTGTCCAAAATCAGTTCGTCAGATTGAATTTTAACGGAAGGGGGACGGTGGTGATCTTGTCTCACTCTTGAGGTGCATCCTATATATATATATTTTTTTGCCCCCCAATTTTACATCAGCCACTCTAGCTTCTGATTACTATACGAGATGATATATCTATTTCTTTTGGCTTGAGATGTGTGAGTGTACTGAGTGATATCATAATCTTTTCACAGATCAATGCCTCTTTGATCCTATAAATTTGGTTTATGCCTCTTTGTTGTCTCCATGATGTGTCTGATGATATATTTGTATGAAAGCTCACTACATTCATATAGAAAGAATGTGGGGTGATTGTAGTGACTCTTTTGTGCATTGTACTATAGTTAAAACCGTTTTTGGTTCTTCCATGTTTCATGACACACTTGAAGAACTTGAGGTGCATGAATTTAGTAAATGTCATGCTTGCATATTGATGCGGTGCAGATTGGATTATAATTTATGGCCCCATTTGGTACCCGGTATTGGATTTGATAGAATAGAACGAGAGAGCTATAGTAGGAAAGGGAGGATTTACTGTGTTTTGTGTTGTGTGTACAGCTAGGAAACCATGTCAGTCTGTCAGTTTCCTTCGAATTAGAAGATGAGCATAACTTGTGTATATCGAACTCCATTTCTGGACAGATTGTTAGCAAGTAAGTTGTTGAAAGATTTCTTTTCCTTATATACTTATGGATGGACGAAGTTCAGTCTTAGAATGTTCCTGTGATTTAGAAAAATTCGAAGTTGATAAGTATAAATGCAAGTTAGTGAACACGACCAACCCATCTTACGTAGTTAGTTTAGATATTTACGGTTTATGAGCTTACACTAATCTCAAATTACTTTGGGATATTACTATATCATCTACTTTCTATTCATCCATACACCACTCTGAGATCTGCATTTTCATGCACGCCCTTCAACATCTCTCTCTTCAACAAGGATTGCATATGTTTTCGTACTTACAGAAATACTGTTTTCTGAATTAAGGCTAACTTTGTGAGAAGCTTTACAGAAATACTGTTTTCTGAATTAAGGCTAACTTTGTGAGAAGCTGCAATTTGAAGGTGTTCATATGAAAATTGATATTTTACAACAGTAGATATGTAAAGAGATAATTTTGCGGGATATATGCATGTGAAAGAATCCTACTAAAGTACACTGAATATCCAGCTATAAAAATGCTCCATTTATTATTGTCTGACCATTTTAACTTTGTTCCGGAGGTCATCATCTACCATTTCTATTGTGTGGCACGTGCTAAATAGTTTGATTTTAGCAAAAAAAACTTGTTTGAATTCCTAGTTAAAAGCTTTGTTTCTTCCATTATTTTCATTGCCGAATCCTCAAACTTCATTTCTTCCAATTTTTTTTTTTCATTGCAAAAATCCTCAGTTCTTTGGTCCGATGGATGATATTAATACCTCTTTCTATCTCATTATACAAGAAAGTTACAGCATATTACTTTTTATTATATTTTATTTTTCAGAGAGTGATCAGCATGATATCGACAGCAATTTGGTTCTGTTGTGTCCTGCTTTTCTATGAACTGTAGTTAGATTTCAGAAGTCCAGTTTTTTCCCTACTTTTTCCTTTTTTTTGGGGGGTCTAGGATAGTTATTGTCGAATTTAGAGAAAATGATATCATCTAAAAGAAACATTATCTCTTGTTTTCTATCTTTTGACTAAAATAAGTTTCTGCTGCAGAGTTTTCTTTGACAGTCAAAAAATAAATGCCATAAATAGATTAGGATCTTATCTGTTCTATAGTTTAGTCGAAGATTGTTATCTCTTAAATTCTTACTGATACCCTCTCAATCTGCCTTTTGGTGCAGGTATTGGCTATCAGTAGGCGCACAGCCGTCGGAGCCTGTTCAGCGCATCCTGTTCCGGGCCGGGCTTCTTCCGCCCCCACCTATGCTTGCAATGACTCGTAAAGGTGGGCCCCGCGATACCCGCCCTATCGATCCGATGACCGGTCGATACTTGACCCCTGATAACACTAAATCCACCGATGAACCCAAGAGCGCTGGAGAAGAAAGCGAAGCAAAATAACAAGCAGGGGCCATTACGCCGAGAAATTATTGCCCAGATGTGTTCCGTCTCGCCAGCCTCAGACCGATCAGCTGATGTGGCAGACCAGGTCCCGGCAAATAGTTTCTCTATGAAGCGCGAGCTTCCGCTTTTTGGTTTAAATTTGTGAAAGAATTTCTCCTACAGTGTCACTACTGTGTGTCGATATGAGGAATATGCTACAGTCCATGATGCATGATTTCTAGTGCACTTTTTGTAATCTGCACTTTTTCTCTAGGGATTGTAACTTACAAATGCATCACATTGCACAATTCCTTTCTTGTTAACTGTCCATGCAACTGTGTACTTAACCTTTTTATTAGCTTTTGTTATTATGTTATGCATTTTGCAATTATCTTATCATTTCTTTGCAAAGTAATCGAGACAAATCTGTGGTATGCTTTTCCCCTTGTCCAATGAGAGGCTAAGCTTTTTATTCGATCCGATCGAAAGAGCTCTGTGATTGGATTTTAAAGGGCAAAACTTTTTAATTCATCCAATCTAACTAGATATGAAAGCTAGGAATAGTTTAATCATACCTTTGTAGGATAAGAATTTGATGCTTTTCCCCCAAATCCTGCAGTCTACAGATTTAATGCACTGTTTGCCCTTTAAAAACTTTTCTCATGGTGTGAACTAGTTCAGTGGTTTTGGTTTTCATCTTATGTTGGTGCATAAGATTCTAAGCAGTTATTGGTTTTATTCTGGGTTCATGTAAAGAGCTATTGGTATAATTAGGGTGCTGTAATGTAAAATACTGTTAGTTTTGCTGTGAGAGGTATGTTTTTAACTATCTTAATTCCTTTCAATATAACAAAAGGTATTGCTTTATTGTGAGGCCACCCAATGAATGAAAAATACTAAACCCACATCCCTCTACATGCGCCAGAGGACCTCTTAATGCAAAGCAATCTCAGGGGAAAAAAGCCTTCAAACACTTCCCCCTCTTCCCATTCCATCTCTTCAAACACCTTCCAATCTCTCCAACTTTAAAACTTCCCCCAACCCCCCCCCAATGCTTCCCCCTTTCCCCCTCCTCTCACCACCACCACCACCATCATTCCAATTCATTCAATGGAAACAGAAACCTCATATTCTATGCTCTTCTCCTTTGTTTCAATCTTTGTTCTTATGTTCCAACCTTCAATGTGTTCTACTTCTTTCACTGTATCTAACAATTGCCCTCGGACCATTTGGCCCGGGACTTTGGCCGGGGCGGGGACACCGCAGTTGCCGACAACCGGGTTCAGGCTCGACTCGGGCCAGACCGTGCGAATACTCGCCCCGCCGGGATGGTCGGGCCGGATTTGGGCTCGAACCGGATGTGAATTCGACAGCGACGGGGCAGGCATTTGCCAGACGGGAGATTGCGGAGGACGAATGGAGTGCGGCGGTGCTGGGGCCCTCCCTCCGACCACGTTGTTCGAGATCACTCTCGGGAAGGGCACCGACGAGGACTACTACGACGTGAGCCTCGTCGACGGGTACAATCTACCAGTCGTCGTCGTCCCGAGGGTACAACACGGCAGGTGCAATGCAACTGGGTGCATTACGGATCTCAACCGTGGTAATAATCTCTCTACGTTTTAGGGTGCGAGGCAGCCGCTCTGGCAACTCGCCTTTACGAAAGTATTACTAAACCGAAACTTCATATCCCCCACCCCTCTCAGGTTGCCCGAGGGAGCTGCAGGTGGAGTGCGGGGACGGGGTGGTGGCGTGCAAGAGCGCGTGCGAGGCGTTCGGTCTCGACCAGTACTGCTGCAGCGGAGAGTTTGCGAACCCCAGTACTTGCAAGCCGTCCTTCTACTCGTCGATCTTCAAAACTGCGTGCCCGCGAGCCTACAGCTATGCTTTCGACGACGGAACCAGCACTTTCACCTGCAAGGCCTATGACTACACCGTTGTCTTCTGTCCTCCAGCTACTGGGTATATATATATGTATATGCTTGCCCTGAAACTAACAACTACCTGTAGAAGCTTATTTAGATCGCGGAACTTCAATTTGTTTCGATCGACGCACTCATTGAGCATAAATCTGTGCAGGATGAAGAGGTCAGATGATACATTGGTTGGCCAACCTGTCGACGGTGGGGATCATAGTAGAGATCAATCGTTGGAGATGGCCTCATCTTCAAGCAAAAGATCCTTCCACAAATTGCTGCTTCTTCTAGGCTTGCTAAACATGATAATGATTAATTAATTAATTATTTGAGAAAATTATTACAAGCTAGAGAAAGTATTATGAGCTTAGAAGGTGAAAAGGAAAGAGAATATGGTCACAATTCTTTAGAATGTGTAAGATTATTATGAGATTTGGGAAATTAATAGAAAGGTTCTCCAAATATTTTTCGCAAGACCATCGACAAACTCATAAATTCAAGAAAAAATGGCTTCTTTCATTTGTCTTGGTACTGTGAAGATAGTAATTGTTGGAATATACTATCGACCGAAATACTGAGATGGATACCAATAGAATTGAAAAGCTAAACTATAAATTTACTAGAGATTATTTTTGTCACCTTTTGTTTACTGAAGCACATAAATACTAATTAGAGAAGTAGAGGCTGGTTTATTTTAGAATAGGAGTTACAACTTTTCAGCTCATTTCAAACTTTTCTCTAAATCAGGTCAAAATCTCTTGGATAATACTTCAAGGTTAAGAAGCTCATGGCAAAAAAATATCCCTAACACATAAGGGCTTAAGAAAAGCTTAAGAACAACCAACTGTAAAGATTTTTTTTGAATGAAATTCTTGAAAAATTGAAACAATTATATTATTGAAATGTTGATCAATGCCTATTTGTTTTGGAAAATTGATCTAAGTATTTCTTTGAGTCTAATAATGACTCATAAGTTAATTGGGTCTAATTAATGGAATTTAAATTAAATTTTATACTTAGATTTAAATAATTATAATTATGGGCCAGAAATATCTGTAGAATAAAATATTATGTATGTCCTAAAATAATACATCATCTTTCGCACAAATATATATTGTGTATAACAAGTTTTACACAATACAAACAATATTATAAAAAAAATACATATAATTTATATGAAAGATAATAATTAGGTGCAACTATGTATGCACCTATAGCTATAGACATGCGACTTAGAAGATCACGCTTTACTTTTGCGTAGCCGTCGGTTTCCTAGTTACTATCCCATGAATTCTTTATGAGATAGTATTTTATGTCATTCTCAACTCCATATCCAATTATGGCAACTGATTGTTTTTCTCTGTTCGATTCTCCAATTTGAAGTCACGTGTACAAAGCCGTCGGTTTTCCAGTTACTATCCCATGAATTCTTTATGAGATAGTATTTTATGTCATTCTCAACTCCATATCCAATTATGGCAACTGATTGTCTTTCTCTGTTCGATTCTCCAATTTGAAGTCACGTGTACAAAGCCTAGTATGGAAAAAAAAGGTCAATAATAAAATATCAAAACTTAAATAATATAAATATTAACCTCTCTGGGTAGATATGCAAAGCTCCTAAACACATCTAGGCATGCAAACACATCTAGGCATGCAGCAATAGGACATATCTGTAGGATCTCCTCAATTTGCCACTCAATGTGTGTTGTTTCCAAATTTACTTGGAAATCTTCAATCTTCTCTCGTTCTCTACAAAAAAAAAAAAAAGAAAAGAAAATCAACATACAGATGATAAATTCTGCCAATGCATTTTCTTCCAACGCAACTTCTAGTGCAATGTCGTGCTTTCTAATATTTTTTAAGCACTTATTATGCGTACATAGTATGCATCCAATTCTATCTACAGTTCGCCGACTAGAAGATGGGATAAAGTTCGTGATAGCAATTCACCAACTCTTGTTTCGATAATTCAATTAATTCGCCATATCAAATTGCGTACTGAGTTTCCGTTAGAATAGTGGATGAAAAGACATAGCAAGAACCTTCAAATAATTCATTAATTTAAAAAAAAATTTAGTTAATAAAATAATATTTATTGTATTAATTTTTAATAAATATTTTATAAAATATACTTACTACATATCTGGTCGAATTATCCCATTCTCTCGTAAATTCTATTGTATTTATAATAAACATGTAACGAAAAATAAGTATAACATTATTTTGTATATTTAATAACTATAAAAAATAATAGTATTATTTAAAAGATAATGGATCAAAACTAATTAAAATTGAAACTTTTAATTGAAAGATACTGTCCTAAAACTAAATATTTTAAAAAATAAGTTAGTAAAATTACAATTACATAGCAGGTGAAATCAAAATTATTTGTTATTAACATATACAGTGATAAGATAGTATAAAAATACGCTAAGCAAGAATAATTTGTCTATTAACTCAAAGGACTTAAAATAAAAATATTGTGATTATAGCAGCTCTAATAAAAGAATATTTATATGATGAAAATTAGAATACTACTAATATTCATGTGATTTACATTGGACTAACATCTCTTTTGACTTTATTATTATTTTTAAAATAATATCTCATCTTTCACACAAATATATACATAATCTTTCACACAAATATATATTTAAGTTTTATACAATACAAACAATATTATAAAAGAAATACATATAATTTATATTGAAGACAATAACTAGGTGCAACTATGTATGCACCTATAGCTATGGACATGCGACTTAGAAGATTACGCTTTACTTTTGCGTAGCCGTCGGTTCCCCAGTTACTATCTCATGAGTTCTTTATGAGATAGTATTTTATGTCAGTTCGACTTTCCAATTTGAGGTCCCGTGTACAAAGCCTAATATTGAAAAAAAAAGGTTATTATCAATTATAAAATATCAAAAGAAATACATATAATTTATATGAAAGACAATAACTAGGTGCAACTATGTATGCACCTATAGCTATGGACATGCGACTTAGAAGATTATGCTTCACTTTTGCGTAGCCGTCGGTTCCCCAATTACTATCTCATGAATTTTTTATGAGATAGTATTTTATGTTATTCTCAACTCCATATCCAATTATAGCAACTGAGTGTCTTCCTCTGTTCGATTCTCCAATTTGAGGTCCTGTGTACAAAGTCTAATATGAAAAAAAAGGGTTATTATCAATTATAAAATATCGAAACGTAAATAATATAAATATTAGCCTCTCTGGGTAAATATGCCAAGCTCCTAAACACAGACATGCAGCAATAGGACGTATCTATAGGATCTCCTCAATTTGCTGCTCACTGTGTTGTTTCCAAATTTACTTGGAAATCTTCAATCTTCACTCTCGTTCTCTACAAAAAAAAAAAAAAAAAATTAGAAAAAGAAAATCAACATACAAATGATAGATAAATTTTTACAATATAATTTAACTCACGTCTTTATTCATTTGACAATATTCCCTTCTTCCAATGCATTTTTTTCCAACGCATGGATTGTCAGCTTTCAGTATAATGCCGTGCTTTCTAATATTTTTTAAGCACTTATTATGCGTACATAGTATGCATCCAATTCTATCTACAGTTCGCCGATTAGAAGATGGGATAAAGTTCGTGATAGCAATTCACCAACTCTTGTTTTGATAATTCAATTAATTCGTCATATCGAATTGCATACTCAGCTTCTGCCAGAATGGTGGATGAAAAGGCATAGCAAGAACCTTAAATAATTTATTAATTTAAAAAAATTTAGTTAATAAAATAATATTTATTTTATTAATTTTTAATAAATATTTTATAAAATATACTTACTACATTTGATTTCCAACCGCTGATTTCCAACCTTTGGTCGAATTATCCCATTCTCGCGTAAATCCGTATTTATAACAAACAGTAACAAAAAATAAGTACAACATTATATTGTATATTTAATAACTATAAAAAATAATAAGAATCATTTATAACGAAGAGTATTATTTAAAAGATAATAGATCAACACTAATTAAAATTAAAACTTTTAAATGAAAGATACTTTTTAAAATTTAATATTTTAAAAAATAAGTTAGTAAAATTACAAATTACATAACAAGTGAAATCAAAATTATTTGTTATTAACATATGCAACGATAAAATAATATAAAAATACGCTAAGCGAGGATAATTTGTCTATTAACTCAAAAGACTTAAAATAAAAGTGTTGTGATTATAGCAGCTCTAATAAGAGAATATTTATATGATGAAAATTAGAATACTACTAATATTCATGTGATTTGCATTGGACTAACATCTCTTTTGACTTTATTATTTTTTTAAAAATAATATCTAATCTTTCACACAAATATATACATCATCTTTCAAACAAATATATATTATGTATAACAAGTTTTACACAATACAAACAATATTGTAAAAAAAATACATATAATTTATATGAAAGACAATAAATTAGTGCAACTATGTTTGCACCTATAGGTATGGACATGTGACTTAGAAGATCACGCTTTACTTTTGCATAGCCGTCGGTTCCCTAGTTATTATCCTATGAATTCTTTATGAGATAGTATTTTATGTCATTCTCAACTCCATATCCAATTATCTCCATATCCAATTATGGATACTGAGTATCTTCCTCTGTTTGATTCTCCAATTTGAAGTCCCGTGTACAAAGCCTAGTATAGAAAAAAAAGGTTCTTATCAATTATAAAATATTAAAACTTAAATAATATGAATAAATATTAACCTCTCTACGTAGATATGCAAAGCTCCTAAACACATTTAGACATGCATCTCCTCAATTTGCTCCTCAATTTGCTGCTCACTGTGTATTGTTTTCAAATTTACTTGGAAATTTTCAATCTTCACTCTCGTTCTCTACAAAAAAAATTAAAATTAGAAAAAGAAAATCAACATACAAATGATAAATAAATTTTTACAATATAATTTAACTTAGGTATTTATTCATTTGACAATATTCCCTTCTTCCAATGCATTTTCTTCCAACGCATGGATTGTCAGCTGAAAGTGTAATGCCGTGCTTTTTTAATATTTTTTAAGCATTTATTATGCGTACATAGTATGCATCCAATTCTATCTACAGTTCGCCGACTAGAAGATGGGATAAAGTTCGTGATTGCAATTCACCAACTCTTGTTTTGATAATTCAATTAATTTGAATATCGAATTGCGTACTCAGCTTCCGTTAGAATGGTGGATGAAAAAGGCATAGTAAGAATTTTCAAATAATTCATTAATTTTAAAAAAAATTACATTTATTGCATTAATTTTTAATAAATATTTTATAAAATATACTTATTACATATCTACTGATTTCCAACCTCTGGTCGAATTATTCCATTCTCTCGTAAATCCTATGTTATTTATAACAAACATGTAACGTAAAATAAGTATAACATTATATTATATATTTAATAACTATAAAAAATAATAAGAATCATTTATAATAAATAATATTATTTAAAGGATAATAGATCAAAACTAATTAAAATTAAAATTTTTAATTGAAAGATACTGTCCTAAAATTAAATATTTTAAAAAATAAGTTAGTAAAATTACAAATTACATAGTAATTGAAATCAAAATTATTTGTTATTAACATATGCAGTGATAACATGATATAAAAATATGCTAAGCGAGGATAATTTGTCTATTAACTCAAAGGGCTTAAAATAAAAGTATTGTGATTATAGTAGCTCTAATAAGAAAATATTTATATGATGAAAATTAGAATACTACTAATATTCATGTGATTTGCATTGGATTAACATCTCTTTTGACTTTATTATTTTTTTAAAAATAATATCTCATCTTTCACACAAATATATATATCATCTTTCACACAAATAAATTTTATAGATTGATGAGTAAGAGTTACGCAAGCACTGGCAGTTTATAAAATTAAATAATATCTATTTTTCGCAACTATAAAGGATAGAAAATTGGTTGAACAACTAAAATAAGCACATCACTGTATTTCAATTGTCTTCAAGACAACTACCAATCAGAAATCCGTATAAACAGTATAAGTAAGTATATAAAAGTGGCAGCATATTTACCCAAGCCTTTTTACACTATAAATAATAAGAAATCTATCTTTTACAAACTAGCAGTGGACTTAAGCCTGCAGAAGTCAACAATGATACTATCATCTATCCCAAGAAATGTTATAGCTTGGAACATTTTGGGTTCGGTTTCACCATCTGCTGCTCGAAAAGTAAGACGATACTCCAATCCCGATGCAATAATGCAAGTTATCTTCTCTAACTTCAAAAACTCATAGCTCGTATTCTGCATTAAAAAAGAAATTACGAAAGAAATTATAACAAAAAAGACAAAAAAGATAAAAAAGAAAGAATAAAAAGGAAAATAGATAAGGCACTATAAATATACATTCTCACTGTTAAAACGTTCAATAGCTGCTTTTGCACATTTGATGATAGGCTCGGAATCATAATCCTCTGCCCCTCTAAGACCAAGCTCCAAATCGCCCGTAAACGGATCAACGTCAAATCCCTATAAAACATACTTACAATTAGTATGGAAAAAGATTTCAAACCTTAATTCTCAAAAGGATGTTGATAAATATTAAATTACCTCGCTTTCCTCAATTTGTTTATAATATCTAGCCCATTCTTCGCGGGTCCTTCTGCGCTCACCATTTGGCCAGACGTAATCGTCATCCTCTCCCGACGAATACTCATAATCCACAATATTCTTTTTCTTCTTATTCTTTTCCTCTAATTCTTCACATTTTCCACACCGATTCTTTTCCCCTACTTCACATTTTCCACACCTGCAGGTCTCCTCCTCCTCTTTCTTCTCCTCATGCAGTTTCATCATTTTTTGCGGTGATTCTTCAAGTATCACCTGCTCAGCATTTTTCCTACATAAAGGAATTAAACATATTAATATATATTAATCTTTTTGTATTCTACACATTTTACTAAAGATTGTTTGTGCAAAAAGTAGAAGTAGAAACACAAGCAAGACTAAAGAGTTCCTTATGCTTGATACTTGATAAACTTGTGGTAAAGGTGCTACATAAAGACCTTCTACAGGAATTAACCAGCACATCTAACATAACTAGGCTGCAGTTTTTCTAAGCTCCATTGAAAACATATAATAAATCCATATTGTTGTTGTTGTTGTTGTGTGTGTGTGTCATTTGACATAACATGACATAACTAGGCTGGATATGTTATGCAAGCTTTTATATTGTGTATATGTGTTGTAAAATAATATTTATTGTGTAAAAATTAGTCAATAAAATAATATTTATTGTATTAATTAACTTTTAATAAATATTTTATAAAATATACTTACTACATATCTGCTGATCTCCAACCTCTGATCGAATTATCCCACTCTCTCATAAATTCTGTTGTATTTATAACAAACATGCATGTAAGGAAAAATAAGTATAACATCATATTGTGTATTTAATAACTATAAAAAATAATAAGAATCATTTATAATAAATAGTGTTATTTAAAAGATAATGGATCAAAACTAATTAAAATTAAAACTTTTAATTGAAAGATACTGTCATAAAATTAAATATTTTTAAAAAATAAATTAGTAAAATTACAAGTTACATAGTTGGTGAAATCAAAATTATTTGTTATTACCATGTGGGGCAACGAGATGGTATAAAAATACGCTAAACGAGGATAATTTTTCTATTAAGAAAATACTCTCAACTCAGAGGACTTAAATAAAAGTGTTGTGATTATAGCATATGTAATAGGAGAATATTTATATAATGACAAAGGGAGTAGTATATTCATGTTATTTGCATTGGGCTAACACTTTTGACTTTATTGTTTTTTTTTATTTTTATTTTTCTTAATATAAAAAATTCAATTTGAAAGAATAATGAGCGAATGATAAATTTACCTGTTGTCCTTGAATTTACCCAACTTGTTTGTTAGTAAGAAATAACAATTTGGATAAATCTTTATTTTACTTTTTTATTTTTTTAGTAAGAAACTTGTTTGTCATCTTACACATGTTTTAAATACATTATAAGCTAACCAATCATGACAAGAATAGAAAACTACATGTACAAAAATATTTAATCACTTAAAAGTGTTATGATTATAGTAGCTGTAATAATTAAGAAAATATTTATATGATGAAAAATAGAGTAGTACTAATATTCATGTTATTTGTATTGGGTTAACATCACTTTTGACTTTATTATTATTTTTTATTTTTCTTAATATAAAAATTGAATTTGAAAGAATAATGAGTGAATGATAAATTTACTTGTTGTCCTTGAATTTAACCAACTTGTTTGTTAGTAAGAAATAACAAGTTGGATAAAACTTTATTTTGCTTTTTTATTATTTTAGTAAGAAACTTATTTGTCATCTTACACATGTTTCAAACACATTATAAGCTAACCAATTAGGACAAGAATAGAGAAATTCATGTATAAAAATATTTAATCACTTAAAAATTATTTGAAAAAAATAAAGAAAGAAAAATAATATAATAAAAAGTCTTAAGCTATTTTTATTCTATACATTTGGAGCATTGGGACAATAATTTATCATGATTTTAATATGAAGAATAATGGTTATATATATATATATATATATATATATATATATATATATAGAACTAGGCTACTATACTATCGGTAGCACGGANAAAAATGATGATAAAAAATTTAAATTCAAGATCAGATATACTGATCTTACTCTAAATAGTGAAAAGAATTTTCTATAAAATTTTCATCGCATTTAGATTGTTTTACACCGTTAAACTCACAAACACACCACATCGGCCATTAAAATTGTCAATTTTGAGATCTTTTGATCACTAGTCAAATGATGTCGAAAAAATCTGAAATTTAGTTTCCAAATACTTTCAATAGTGTAGATCAAGTCTAACGGAGCCGATCGTCGATTTGGAAGCTGCATCATCGAAAACAACTTGGTAGCACGGAGCACTCCGTGCTACCGATAGCATAATAGCCGGACTCTATATATATATATATAAGATTTGCATGGTGCTGACTCCTTGTTTCGCATATGATTTAGGCAATCTACAAGTTAACCAATCATAACAAACATAAAAAACTTCATTCTCTAAAACATCTAATCATATAAAAAAAATTGTATTAAAAAAAAAGAGAACCTATATAGAACAAGGGCTAAGCTAATCTTACTCTACACCTAATTTAGAAGCAATAATATAGAAAAAAAATATAAAGTACTGATATTTATGAAATTTCCATGAATTCAATCAGCTACCTTGTGAAGCAATTAAACTATCTAAATGAAATTAATTAATTAAGCTATTTTATTGTATTAGCTATAATTACTTAATTGAGAACTTTGGAGGTAGATATAAATACACGATTCTTGAAAGGACTATTAAAAACTATTACCTGCAAGTTCTATATGATGCATACATCACTAAAATCCAACCATAAATGCAGCAACATTTAAATCTAATAAATTGGACATGTGTTTTACAATATTAAATTAAAAAACTTAATAGGAATGTTATGTAGGCCAGCGTGGGCCAACATTAACCCTAGCGAAACGGGCCGAGTATTGGCCTGGCCCCTAATCCAAGTCATGCCGGGCTAGCGCGGATTTTTCCTAACACAGCCCTTCAGTCCGAACGGCACGGGCAAAGCCCCATATTTGTTTATTCTTATTTTGTCCTATTTAGTAAAAATTTAAAAAGTAACATAATACCCCTCAACGGTGGCAAAAAAAATTTGGAGGGATTTTTTGGTCCAACTATTAAAATTCAATTTTTTGTTAGTATTATTTATTCAAAGTGATTCTAAACCCATGTTGGTCTTGGGCCGCCGTCTTGGGACCTTGTGTGGCCTAATATCCAATGGGCTTTACTTGAGAGCTGGTGCATATTTTATTATAAGTTAGTTTAGTTTCACATTGAAAACTCATGACATATAATAACATCTTATATCTTATATATTCCATTACCTTTTAATTAGTTATGGGCTAACCCGAGAAGAAATAACACTATATTTTATAGGTCACTTTTTATACTGTACTAATTTTTTTTTTTTCAAAAACATCAATGAATTATTATATTTTATCAATCTCTACACTGTATTTTAAATTTATTTTCCTTTTTCTATCTTATACTTTTTTTTTTTCTCATAAATATCACTAAACTATCTTTTAATCGCTAGTCTCTACATTACTATTAATAAATGGGTTAATTTTATATAGGTTCCTGCAAATATAGTGAATGATAATTGATAAATATATTCCTACAAAATTTAACTTTTATATGTTGTCCCTACAAAAGTTTTAATGTTTTCAAATAGGTCCATATGATTTGTTATTGTTAGAAAATCATTAGAAAGTTGTTTATATTTTCAATCACAAATATGTCCCTCCAAAAATCATAACAATATAACGTAAGAGGAGTAAAAATATCGAAAACTAATTAGGGTAAAATATTTAATTTATGGTTAATTAAAATTTTCTAACGAATTTTAACAGAAAGGACATATTTAAAAATTTTTATTATGTTATTTTCAACTATATTTTTATTAATTTTATATATTTTGTTATTTTTTATGTCAAATATAAAATCTTATTTTTATTTCGAGGCCCAAATCTTATTTTATATTTTAAAATCTTACGATACGTTCAATAATAATAATTTGCTTAGTCTAGTCTTTAATTTTTCAATTATCTCCTAACTTTATTATTTGTTTTAATTAATTTCTTCATTATCTTTAAATTGTTATGTGAGAATATTTGATGCTAACATGTGGTGGAGTGGCAATTTTTGCTAGATTTAATGGAGATTTTAGTTGTAAAATTTAATCGAAACAAATAATAAAGGTTAGGAACCTCATAGCAGAAATTTAAAGGTTGTTGGACCAAAAAAAAAAAAAAAATCAGGTAAAAGGATGGAATCATTAGTGTAATTAAACCAATCCAAAATCAAACTAAATTTTGAATTTAATACTGAACTTGAATAAAAAATGGCTTATGTATACAGATAAAAATTCGAATCCATAAATCTAAGTTTAATTCATAATCAAACTTAAAAGGTAAGTTTACATTTTAATTCAAAAATTGATTCATAATTGAATTCAAAACATACAAATTGAATTACAATTCAAATGCATAATTCAAGTTGCACTAATAGCCAAAATAGACTCAAAAATAAAAATATAACTTATAATTAAAATTTACAGTTAAGTAATATTTTGGATCCACAGTTTTAAATTTTAAATTTATATATAAGAATGGACGAAAAGTACGAATAGATAATGGTGAATTAATGATAGTAGAATTGCACCGAATGTATGGATAAATAAATAAGAAAAAAGGGCTAGAAAAACAAGGGCAATTAGAGATTTTTAAGTTTTTTAATGTTAAACTTAAGTTGAGGATGACCAAAGTGAAACTTGAGCACTAGTCTACTGAGAATCAGCAAGCTGATCTTACACCAATTACTGGAACTCCAATACTCGTTCTTATACAGATTACTGGAATTCTGTAATGAAAAAGTCAAATTGAGATTTTAACCTTAAAAACATTCTGTACAATAAAGCCATCATAAGCAACCTATAACAGAGGTTTGCCCCAAATCTCAAATCAAGAACTTGCAAGTGCAGCGACAGGAATAAACAATGCAAACTACAACACATAAAAGTCCACTAACTGCATAAAGTAAATTCTCGCCAACAATAATACTTAATTATTATGATATATAGTTACTTTGGTATCTAACTCCTGGTGTTGCATGAGGTACATCCTGAGAGAAGCAAAAATTGACGGATTAAGCATCCCTGTGGACATAGAAAAACAGGAGGGAAAGATTATTTTTAGGCAGCAGTTATGTGAATTAAGGAACAACAATGATGTAACAGAAATGAAATAAGTTGAAGCTCATCATTTTAAGTTACAATGAATAAATAAATGGAACTTTGTAACCGCACAGAAAGAACTTTATACCTAAACTATAATCGGACTGTTATACCTGATTTGAATTATACCTAAACTATAATCGACCACTGATGACACCATACTTCAGAAGCAAGCCAAATAGTATTACATACACACAATTAACACAAAAGTACACAAACAAATAACTAGAAATATACCTTTCACTAAGTTGCACCTGGTTTAAGCCTGCAGAGATCAACTTTAATACTATGGTCTAGTCCATAAAATGTTATAGCTTGGAATGTTTTCAGGTTGGCTTCACCATCAATAGCTTGAAACGTTATATAATACCAAGATCCTGCCACAACGAGACAAGTAGTCTTCTCTATCTTCACAAACCTGAAACTCGCATCCTAAATTACAAAGAAAATTGCAAAAACAATTCTATCAGGGAAAAAAAAAGAAAAAATAGGAAAAACAAGAAAAAAAAGAAACAAGACAATATGATCATACATTTTCCTTATTAAAGTGCTCGATCGCCGCTTTGGTACATTCGATGATATCATCATCGTCAAAATTCGTCAGTGCTGTAAAGCCATGCTCGCTTGTACCCGGAAACAGGTCAACATCAAATCCCTATAAGACACATATATTACAATTAGTAAAAAGATTTCGAAGCTTTGATACTCGAAAAGATGACGATAAGTATTAAATACCTCGCTTTCCTCCACTTGTTTATGATACCTAGCCCATTCTTCGCGGGTTCTTCTACGCGTACCGTCTGGCCAAACATAACCATCATCTTCAGATGTATACTCTCCTGATGTATCGCCATCATCCTCTTCGTTCTTCTTCTCCATAATCTTTTCTGCGTTCTGCCTGCATAACAAAATTAAACATTTCAATATATGAGAAATTTTAAACTAATTTCTATCAAAACTAATGACAATACATAAAACTGAATTCTCATTCAAAGAAAAATTCATGTTACCTTTTTTTATTATAAATTACAAATATATAAAAGTATCTGCCTATGGAGCGATGAAATGATATAACATTTTCTTTAATCATGTCTAACAGGAAAAAATTAATTTCTTCTACTAATTACCATCCTAATCGTCATTTTTGGCAATGATAAAGTAAAATAATATAGCACCACAGCAGAATTTTATATACTTTCCCTTTCAGAGTATTCTAAATACTTTTTATTATTCAAAGAATTAGAGAAATAACTAAAAATCAAAGCAAATTTAATGAAAATATAGAAAATTTTGTAAAGATTTTCTAAAAATTAGAGAAGAAGAATAAGAGGAAAATAAAGAATATAAAGGAAAGGTGAGAAAGAAAAGAAAGAATAGAACTTGAAGAAGAATTTCCCCCGCATACACGGCGAAAGAAAAAAAAAAAGAAAGAACATGACCGGTGACTGAAATTCATAAACCAATTTTTAATCCTCAAGAATTCTCTCCCCTAAGTTACAAGCGATATAATTTATTTATAGTTTTCAAAACATAATCCTAGACTGAATTCTAAAGCAAATCTCTAAAACAAATTAAAAGTAAATTACGAAATCCTAATCAATTCAAACTCAAATAATTCAACAGGTTTGATTATCGATTCTATTTAGCATCCTAATTAGTTATTAGTTATTGCCACTGAAATTTATATACTTCTAGATTTTTTTTTTTTTTTTTTTTGAGAGAAAGATAGCATGCTATCTATTTCGTTTAATTTATTTAAAAAATAAATTTAGCTGAAAATGTGAACTAATTAGGATTCAAATTTTTAGGACGCCGGATACCAACCATCAAACTCTTTGCCACTTGCACCCCGAACAATCGGTAGAACATTGCATATTTGTATACAATATAACTCATGTATATGTATGTATATACCTTCGCCAACTGAATATTTACCCTCAAGACGTCAGTGACGAGAGAAGGACGGCGGACGGCAGACGGCGGCTGACTGCCGGCGGCGGGGAGGGAGAAGGAAGAGAAGATCGCGGGGTGTCTTGCCGGCGATCACAGAGAGAGACGGTTTGCAAAAAAAAAGGGAATCGATAACTTGCGGTCTCGTTCGTGCGCAAGAGCCAAAACCACAGAGTACGGTGGAATCACAGCGCCGTTGAGGTGTATCTCCTAATTTGGAAACCCACCTTTCACCTTTTTACAATATATATATATATATATATATTGCGTTTTTTTTAGGTAAACTACAAATACCATCATGTAATTTCATATTTTTTTCACTTTAGTATCCTATAAGGTTTATCAATTTAATATCTTATAATTTATTTTTTTCTTTTCGCCAGTGATTCCGTTAACTTTTCGTTAAATCATATACAAAAAATTTCAGATAATCCGTCTATAGTTTACCGAATATTTATTTTAGTACTCTTTAGTTTTAACTTTGCCACTGGTTTAACAAAAAAAAAATTAACGGAAGGAATAATAAAAAGAGAAAAATAAAATTGTAGAGTATAAAAGTGATACGCTTTAAACTATATGGTACTAAAGTAAGAAAATATAAAATCACAGGAGTAGTATTTGAAGTATTTTTTATTTGTTTATCCGATATGTATTAGGATTTTACTATCCTATTTGTATTCATATTTAGATTTTGAGTTAGAAATTTTTTTTTTCGGGGGGCAAATTCAGTTTTACTATTTTTCTTCAAATTTGAATTCGGATTATCCTAATGCGAATCGAAAACTGCTTTGCTATTATACATATCCACATATTTAACATTATTTTAATTTTTTTTCTTTTCTAAATAAATTTAGAAGTATTAAATATATATTCGTAAAAACCTGATTCATATTCGTATTTGTTTGATTTCCCACACGTATCTGAATCCATTTTTCTCTAATATGGATTTAAATTTACTATAATATTTAAATATAATTCGACCGCGGCGCACGTACGACCCACGCAACGGAGACGAGACGAGACGAAACCAAGCTTGCACCGACCTTCATCGATCGCTTCGCAAAAACCACCTCTTCCTCGCCTCTCTCTCTCTCTCTCATCGCCGGCGAGGCGCCAAGACTACTCCCTTCTCCCTCTGCGCCGCCGGCAGCCATCCGCCGGCCCCGGTCCGCCGGCCGCGCTCCGCCATCTGCCGCCGGCTGCGCTCCGCCATCCGCTGTCGGCGGCCCGCCGTCTGCTGTCCGCCGTTCGCCGTCCGCCGTCCTTCTGTCGTCATGGACGTCCTGAGCATAGTTAATTCGCGAATTATTCGCGAATTATTTGCGAATTTTTGAAATGCCGAATTAAACACCCGTTTTCGAATTTTTGCCAAAAATTCGAAATAATTCGCGGTTTTTTTGAGCAAAAATAATTATTCGCGAATAAAACGGAATTCGCGAATAATTCGGCCCAGAAAAACGGCCCTCTTGCTTGCGACTGTGAGCGGACTTGTGGGCCTCGCGGTGGCCCAAAACAGGAAAAAGAACCTGTCGCCCCAAAAAAAAAAAAAAAAAAAGAAAAAAGAAAAGAAAGGATTTCTGAAAACCATCGCCCCCCTCCCACGAGGCGACGACTCCCACGCTCCCACCCCCACCCCTCCCAAAAAAAGGGTTTGCCCTAACTTCTCACTCCTGCGGCGGTGCGGCCCTGCCATCGACCCCTGCGGCGGTCTCCCTCTTCCCTTCCGGCCGCTCGCCGAACGCCATCGGAAGCCCTCCTCTTCAGAAATCGAAGATCGAAGATCGGGTTCTTCACTCTTCAGAAATCGAAACCCTCCTCGTCGCCTCTTCCTCTTCCGCTTCCGCTTCCGCTATCCGACGATAGATCAGTAACCGGGTGGTTCTTTACAAACCCAGGTAGGTACGATTTGAGTTTTTTTCATTCTTCAAAGAAAAAGTTGGAAGGTTTTAGTCATCTGATGGATACTTGTTTTATACACAAGTGGCTGAGTGCTTAATTGAATGTGTCCATTCTCTGTTATGCACAAAGAAGACCCAAACATAGTGCTAAATAAATAATCTTAATTAACTTTGGGACCAGGAACTCTTGTATTATACCTAATCAATTTCATGATCTTTGTCGACTCTTGCAAAAGGAAAATTTTGTTGTGGTCTTTCATGGACCATTGACTCACTGGGGTTTCTACTTAATTTTTGAAACATAACTTTGGGACCAGGTACTATTTGAGTTTTCATTCTTCAAAGCAAAAGTTGGAAGCTTTTACATTTAAATATGGACTATCTTGATCTCTTATTTGCTTAATTATTTCTTTATTTTGAGGCATAATATAGTTTACTATTTTTTTACTTAATTAGTTTAATTTTGTAGCTTTTTATTCTTATATTCTTAAAAAATATGAGTATTTATGCTAATAGCATAAATCTTGAGAGGAAAAAAATTTAATTTAATAGCCGAATTTTTGATCCCGAATTTTTAATTGGTGAACGAATAATATCCGTATAAATCACGTATCCGAATAATTGGCGAATCCGTTTTCTAGCCGTTTTTTTTCAACGAATTTAAAAATTAGAAGACGAATTTTATCCGAATTATACCCATACCGAATTTTTGCCGAATCCGAATTAACTAACTATGGTCCTGAGGACCGTCTTCAGCTGGAGAAGGTATACACGTTTATATTTGCTATATTCTATACGTATACAAATTTGTTTCAGTTGCAATATGTATGATTAGGATCGATGTTAAACAGAGCACAACCGGAAACCAAACCTGTTGATTTTTTTTTTTTTTTAATGTTATTACTGGTACTGTTAATATTGTGTTTTAGAGATTAATTTGTTTTTTGAATCTGTTTCTTAATGAAATAATAAATATGTATTTAAAGTAAAATCATGTAAAATCTCAGAATCTAATTTAGACTTTTAGAGTAGGACTATATATATTTTTCGCTGCGAGCAAATTAATCTTTAGCGGCGATTATTCTCTGCGTTGCTATCGATTATAATCGCCATTTGTTACAATGCCACTATATCTGGGTCTAGCTGCATCTACTAGTGTTTGGTAAGGCAGATATATTGTAGATAATTACAAATTTACAATTGTCAAAACATATAAATCAAAGGATAATAAAGTATTAATTATTGCTACTATTTTGACAATAGTCAAAATGCCTCATCCATAGCTAATGAATAATAAAATTTAATATAGAAAATGCGTTTATCATCAAAGCTTGTTTATAAAATTTTTATGACAAATACTGCTTCGCTTTCATATACAACCTTAATAATCAAAAATTCTATTACAAAATATTAGTTTAATAAATCTGTTCTAGATGGCACTAAATTCCTATAGTTTAACCCCAAAAAAAAAAAAAATCCCAGTTAACTTCCAAAAGCCTAAAATTTCAATCTGGGCACTCGAGTATTTCCTCAACCTAGAAGGACCTACAAAACAAAAATGCAATAGTAAGCAAGTGGATCAACTATTGTTTCAACAGTAAGATTACGAGCAAGTTTAGTGCATTAAGAGCTAAGCAGAACGTTAATTGAAATCAAGTAAAGAAAATCTTAATTACTACATTTTGCATTAAGAGATAAGTAGAATGTTACAACTGTGTTTAATGCATCAAGTAGTGAATATTTATGCATCGATTAGCCTTACTCTTGTATAGCTACTAGTCCACAAGATTACTTGGTGTGGTAATTCCACACCTCTATGTAAGTCAGCATAGAAATCATATCTGAAATTACGCTAAACTTTGAGCAGCTACTGTGTTTGGTTACAGTTTTTAATCTGGAATTGGCAACATATAGCAAATTATTCTGCTCTTCCCTCTAAATTAACTGAAGCGAGGTAAAACGGCCTCAAACACCCCTAAAGAAGAATAGAAAAAGAAAAACTTAGAGCAGCATTATTGTAGAAGCAAGTGAAGTAAAAGCCAACCCAAAAATTTAAAAAAGAATGAATGAAAAACAGGGCTGCAAAAAAAGAGTCTTGCAAAATTAGGCTAGGCGATGTAAAAAAAATGAAAACCTGAGAGGAATTATCAACAACGCTGTAACACGAGTCAGTCACAACCAAGAATTGATAGGTCCTTGAAGTAGTTGCCCTCCAAGAGATGTAGGACATGGTGGCAGAATAATTTTCTTTCCGGATCAAGAATGTTAAGAAGCTGCTCTTCATTGATGCTCTGACTAGCTGTGAAAATAATTGTCTCGAATAGGTTAGTGACCCACTCTAAGAAATCCTCGAGGTAAGGATGACAACAAGTCTACATAGTATGCTCTCCGAGGTTAAAATTCACTGGAAATGTGAAATCAGCATCTTCACACGGCTCGAGGATAGAGTGCACTAATGTCTCTGCCAATTTTTGTGAAGCCAATCAAAATTGTGCAAAAAAGAGATTGTGAAGAATTGGAGAATTCAGATTTTAATCATAAATTTCATCATAATGCCCTGGATAGTTGTTAGTAAATAAAGGCAGATAGGAACAGCGTGAACAGGTCACATGTTATTTGTTTAGTCATTTTACAATAAAAGTGTTGTTTCAGTTATACAAAGTAGATTATACTTTACAGCACATATACACAATACAAAAACCTGCATAACATATCCAGCCTAGTTGTGTCATGTTATGTCAAATGACACACACACACACAACAACAACAACAATCTGGATTTATTATATGTTTTCAATGGAGCTTAGAAAAACTGCAGCCTAGTTGTGTTAGATGTGCTGGTTAATTCCTGTAGAAGGTCTTTATGTAGCACCGTTACCACACGTTTATCAAGTATCAAGCATAAGGAACTCTTTAGTCTCGCTTGTGCTTCTACTTTTACTTTTTGCACAAACAGTCTTTAGTAAAATGTGTAAAATACAAAAAGATTAATATATATTAATATGTTTAATTCCTTTATGTAGGAAAAATGCTGAGCAGGTGATACTTGAAGAATCACCGCAAAAAATGATGAAACTGCATGAGGAGAAGAAAGAGGAGGAGGAGACCTGTAGGCGTGGAAAATGTGAAGTAGGGGAAAAGAATCGGTGTGGAAAATATGAAGAATTAGAGGAAAAGAATAAGAAGAAAAAGAATATTGTGGATTATGAGTATTCGTCGGGAGAGGATGACGATTACGTCTGGCCAAATGGTGAGCGCAGAAGGACCCGCGAAGAATGGGCTAGATATTATAAACAAATTGAGGAAAGCGAGGTAATTTAATATTTATCAACATCCTTTTGAGAATTAAGGTTTGAAATCTTTTTCCATACTAATTGTAAGTATGTTTTATAGGGATTTGACGTTGATCCGTTTACGAGCGATTTGGAGCTTGGTCTTAGAGGGGTAGACGGTTATGATTCCGAGCCCATCATCAAATGTGCAAAAGCAGCTATTGAACGTTTTAACAGTGAGAATGTATATTTATAGTGCCTTATCTATTTTCCTTTTTATTCTTTCTTTTTATCTTTTTTCTCTTTTTTGTTATAATTTCTTTCGGAATTTCTTTTTTAATGCAGAATACGAGCTATGAGTTTTTGAAGTTAGAGAAGATAACTTGCATTATTGCATCGGGATTGGAGTATCGTCTTACTTTTCGAGCAGCAGATGGTGAAGCCGAACCCAAAATGTTCCAAGCTATAACATTTCTTGGGATAGATGATAGTATCATTGTTGACTTCTGCAGGCTTAAGTCCACTGCTAGTTCGTAAAAGGTAGATTTCTTATTATTTATAGTGTAAAAAGGCTTGGGTAAATATGTTGCCACTTTTATATACTTATACCGCTTATATGGATTTCTGATTGGTAGTTGTCTTGAAGACAGTTGAAATACAGTGATGTGCTGATTTTAGTTGTTCAACCAATTTGCTATCCTTTATAGTTGCGAGAAATAGATATTATTTAATTTTGTAAACTGCCAGTGCTTGCGTAACTCTTACTCATCGATCTATAAAATTTCTTTAGTAAGTAATTCCTAAATAGTTTCTATTATCGCTATAGTTTTCTTTAGTTTCTTTTTTGGAGATGTATGTTTCATCTGTTTTTGACAGTTTAGTCTTTAGTAAAGAAGTCAGATTGGGGCCCAAGAGAGCAGCTTGTTTTGGATTTGAGCAGAGGTGCTGTTAAAATTCTTTTGCACTTTCTGTTTTAGCTGCATTGGTTGATCTTAGTTGGCATTGGGGTTATCTTTGCTAAGAAAATAAAGCATGTGGATACAAGCTCATGTTACTGGCTTAACTCTGATATGTTCCTCTTAGTAATGATTTGAAATTTAGGGCCAATCTATGCAGGGTCTCACTTGCTACCATTCTTGTGTGGTTCTGAATTGTTTAAGAATGTATTTGTTGATTTCTACTGGGTGGGTTACATTTGATTCAGTTGACTTTTCTAGTATTTGAAAAGTTTAACTTTTTGGTTTATAATTCACAAAAAGCATTTCAATGCAGTTAAGAAAATAAGAAGTTTTATATTGTGCAACATCCAGTTAGTATAGATACCAAGGTAATTCTGTCTCATTATTATTAAGTAATATTGTTGCCAAGAATTTGTTGTACAATTTAGTGGACTTTTATCGATGAAATGTGTCGTCAAGTGTGCCCAGATCCAGAGCACCATCTCTGAAGGTGGAGAGATCCAAGAGGGTCTTTTGGATCTGGTGGTGCTTTTTGTTTGATTTAAACATTGGTTTTTGTGGAGTTGGTTGGCTATAGATCTTGTGGTTTCTGAAGTAAAAAAGATATCTTTTTTCTTATAATGTTTGATTAGGTTTGTTAGGCCTACTGACTGGTTTTGAGCTTTTTTTTGTTTTAAGCTCTTGTTTGGTGAACAGTTTTCCATTCGCATTTTTCAGATTCTATTATCATAGTATTCTTTAATTTCTCTGTTTTGATATTAGTATTTTGGCTAATTTTTTGTTCTCTAGTGAAGCGTGCTCTTTGATGATAGTTCAATTATTCCTCCTCTCAATTGAGACTACAGAGGAAAGAATTTGAACTTTTAATAGATTTATCATAACCGTTCGTTTTTATTTGTTGGGAATAATTTATATATATAGTAGAGTTTTAATAGATTTATCATAACCGTTCGTTTTTATTTGAGATATTTTTAACAAATTAATCATAACCATCCATAGGAAATATTACTTTATTTCTTTTGCAATTCCGTCTGTTATTGTCGGAATTTCTATACGTTTTTATATATAGTATAGATATAGATATAAATAGATATAGATATAGATATAGATATGGATATAGATATCTATCCATATCTATACTATATGTAAAATCGTATAAGAATTCCGACAAACGGAATCCAAAATCTATATACCATCTATAAAAGCGTATATAAAAATGTATAAGAATTCCTACCATGATAGACGGAATCCAAAAAAAATAAAAGAATATTTTTCTATATTTCCTACAAAAAATTTTAAATAAGAACGAACGGTTATGATTAATTTATTAAAAAATAGCATTCTTATTCATCTGTAAAGGAATCCAAAAAAGAATAAAAAAATATTCCGTATATTTTCTATGAATGGTATGATCACTTAATTAAAAAATATTAAATAAAAACAGACGGTTATAATTAATTTGTTAAAAATAGCATTCTTATCAATCTATAAATTCAATCTTACGAACGGTTGTGTCAGTTAAAATTGAGCAGTTCACTTAATTAAAAAAATCTCAAATAAAAACGAACGGTTATGATTAATCTATTAAAAAATAGCATTTTTATCCAAAAAATTTAATTATAATGAATCAAAATTAAATTTTAAATTTTGAAATAAATATGAATTAAATTTTGATGCTTTTTGTTTACAACATATGTTTAAATTTTAGATCATCAGAAAATAAAAAATATATAAAAATATTTAATGTATATAAAGAAAGAAAAATATAAAATATTACAAATATTTTCTAATAAAATATAACATATGAATTTATAAATTATAAATTTTTAAATAAATATAATGTGCAAATTTATATTGATTTAAAATAAATTAAAATAACTGTTACATGTATTTGCACGTACACTCAACTAGTTCTATATATAAAAACGTATAGAAATTCCAACAGACGGAATCCAAAAAGGAATAAACGAATATTCCTTACGTAATCAGTTTGTTGAAAAATATGTCAAATAAAAATGAATGGTTGTGATCAGTCTGTTAAAAATAGCATTCTTATTCATCAATATGTCAAATCCTATGAATGGTTATGATTAATTTGTTAAAATATATTTCAAATAAAAATTATCTGTTGTGATCAATCTGTTATTCCTATCTATAGATTTTATTAAAATTAAAAATTTGAGTTTAAATCATGAATTGAATTTAATTTTGGATATCAAATTTGTAATAACAATTAAAAAATTTCAATTACAGTAGATCAAAATTAAATTTTAAAAAATTTAAATTTATAAATTTTAAATATCAAATTTGAATTAACAATTAAAATATTTAATTACAGTGAACTAAAATTAAACTTCAAAGAAACTCTTTACACTACAAACTTTTAATTTCTCATATAAAACACCACCCACAAATACTATAAAGAAGATAAATTTGTCCACATTGATACAAATAACAGTGTGGATATTATATTGACTTATAAATGATTTCAATAGACAGAATATTTAAACAAAAGTATTGCTTATTACTTTTTATTAATATTAATTATTATCATACATGATATGTATTAGAAACTAGCATACAATAATTGATGCTTAGCATTTCCTCAAGAATCTCATGAAAGGCGGTAAAAGATATAGAGACCTAGCCCGAATTCCCAATTTAGTAGTCCAAAAAGTTACCAATTTGAATGAATATACGATTGCTGTGGTGGCTAAATTTTTTCATAAAACAAAATTTAGCACCATTAATGATAAGATATAAATCAAGCTTTAGAAACACCACTACAAGCCAAATAGTATAACTTACTTGTACCATACGAAAGGTCATTCTCATTTCATGAGATAGTTTTCAAGTGCAAGTCTAAACTATAAAAGAGTGTCCAATTAAATAAGAAATGTCTCAGTTAATTAAGTATTACATGCACATAATTATGAGTTTATGACTCGAAAGTATAAAAAACAAATAACTAGAAATACACATTTTATGAACTTGCACTGGACTTAAGCCTGCAAAAGTCAACAGTAATACTACAATCTATCCAATAAAACGTTATAGCTTGGAATGTTTTGGGTTCGGCTTCACCATCAACTGCTTGAAAAGTAATACGATACTCAAATCCTGCGGCAACGCAGCAAGTTGCCCTCTCTATCTTTACAAACTTATAGCTCGTATTCTGCATTAAAAAAAAAATTCCAAAAAGTAATTCTAACAAATTAACAAAAAAAAGTAGAAAGAAAGAACAAAAAAGAAAATAGATAAAGCAGTATAAACGTACATTCTCGATGTTAAAATGTTCAATAGCCGCTTTCGTACTTTCGACGAGGGTTACAGAATCAAAATTCTCTAACCCTGTAAGACCATGCTCACATGTGCCCGGAATCGGATCAACGTCAAATCCCTATAAGACATATATTAACAATTAGTATGAAAAAAAAAATTTCGAATCTTCGATTTTAGGCTGGAATACTATCAATAGTACAAAGTTATTGGTGCTATTAGGTTTTCGACCCTTGGATGAAAAAAATGTACGATTAGGATGATGGGGACCCTCTAGGGCTGAGTGAGTTATTGGTTTGATGGTATAATCTTACAGATAAAAATAGTCAAGGGATTAAAACTAATGGCGAAAAATTTGATAGCACCAAACGTTTTACTATCGATAATCCAACCGGACTCTCGATAAGTATTAAATTACCTCGCTTTCCTCAATTTGTTTATAATATCTAATCCATTCTTCACGGGTCCTTCTGCGTGTACCGTCTGTCCGGACGTAATCATCATCCTCTGAAGAGGAATACTCATAATCCATTAGATTCATCTTCTCCCCTGGCTCCTCACCTTTGTGCAACATCATTGATGTATCTTTACGCATCTGCATCATAGAATTGAAGCAAATTGCTGCGTAAGAAATTTTAAACTAATTTCTATTAGAACTAACAACAATTCCAAAAACTTAATTCTGCTTTGAACAAAATTTTTTTTATTATGAATAATGGAATCATCCACTGCGACATATAAGAGCTAACTGATTTTAAAGTGCTAAAAAAAATGATATAATTTTCTTTAATCCAAGTGCCAAAAAAACAACTAATTTTTTATCATTTCTATCCGATATTTTTTCACACATTTTTTAGAGTTGGGCATAAAAGGCAATTAAGATTCAAAATATGAACGAACAAAATAGAGTTGGGCTGACCCAAATTAGACCTGAATTCTATAAGGATTTACTCTTGGTCATCCACAAGATCGATCTAGTAAAAATCTTATATAATTACGTACGATTTAAGATGGAGATTTAACTTATAATAATATAATTACAGTTAAATTTAAAGAGTAGAGGTTGAACCTACGACCTCATAGAAGGAAAGAGTTTAGAATTAATTTCGACACTATATCTTTTACACAACAAAATTTAAAATAATTCTTTTCAAATAATTTCCCATGCAATTAGAATCAAACAAAACATTAATCACAAGCTCTTTGAATATTTCAAATAGATCGATCATTCTACATGCATGAATAATAATAAAAGCATTAGAAAAAAAAATAAATTGATTAAAAGATCAGGGTAGAGAGAGAGAGAGAGAGGGACCTGGAGAAGCGGCTGGAGAAGAAGGGAGGGTGAATCGAGAGAGGAGGCGTGTTTTAAACCGCTCAAAATCGTTGGGATCTGATCGAATCTCCAGGTGCCACGTGGCAGTACGGATCACAATGTTGGTTTAACGAATATCTAACGACCCGATTCGGCGGCGTCATTCCTTTTCTAATCCGTCTCTCTCTCTGAGAAATCTAGGGTTTCCTTTTTGGTTTTATCCATTAATTTTTTCGATTTGTCTCGACTCCCATGGGGTTTCCGAAGCTCCTGGTCGCGTGGGTCGCGATCTCGATCGCGTTGGTGGGGGTTTGGGCGGAGGAGGAGGTGGAGATCGGAGGAGCGCCGGATTTGAGTACGAAGCTCGAGTTGGAGCGGCTCCGCGCGGAGATCTCGGCGCTAGGTGAGTCGCGAATCCGATCTTTGGTAGGGTTTCGAGCTAGGGTTTCGAGTCTCGATCTGTGGTTCGGCTAGCGTTTTGAGGACGGAGGGTTCTTGCGTCTTAATTCCTGTTCAATTATTGCATTCTTTGGGGGCGATATCAGAAAGATTTGCTTTTGAGATTCGTGCTTGGTTCTTAAGGTTTTGTCTTCGGATAATCAGATGTTGTAGTTCTTGATTCTTTTTGATAGCGGGTGGTAACGTATTGCACCTTTTCTGTGTATTAATGTGTTTCCTTCTCCTGTTTTACTGTAATAAAGAGAAGAGTATTGCGGAGAGAACTGGGGAGTTGAAAACCAAGGATGAAACCATTGCGAAATTGGAGAGTACGATTGAGGACAAGTCACAAAGAATCGCCTCACTGCAGGATGAGATAGAGACAATCCGAGTAGGCTTGTAGTGAGCTGCAATTTAACTTTCTTCTAGTGACCTTTTGTTTGGAATTTGATAGAATTTTTCTAATTTTTCTATGGACATGCAGAAAAAGGGCACTTTGGATGCGGAGGAGAAAGCAGGGAAGGCCTATGCTCGAGCTAGCGAGCTTGAGAAGCAGGTTTGAATCTCATAACGTTTGATTTAATTCCGAATTGGTAGTTTCATTTTGAGTTTTTTTTTCCTATTTCTTTTTCTGTGCAGATTGAGAGACTCAGAAATGAGTTTGAATTAAAGAATAGCTTGAGAAATGCTTTGGAGGCTCGAGCAAATGAAGCAGAGAAGAAAGTGCGAGAGTTGACTAAGAAGCTGGAAAGTGTAAGTATTTGGTTGTAGTGATCAAATAGCGAAGATGCTTGAAACATGTAAAGAGATTCTGGATTTTAATATGAGATTTGTAGCGCACAAGATTAGACAGAATTCAATGGAACTATACACAATAGAAGACCTATGATTTACAAATAGAATTTGACATCTAGGAGGCTAATCCTACCATACAATGTAGTTAGCAATACGCTAGAGTAATGTCAATGATGATTAAATTTTCTGTGACCTGTGAAACAACATTTCTATGTTAGAGAATCCAAATACAACTTTGCTAACAATTGATGAGGCCATACCTTGGATTTGTCAATTTCGATATCATCAAGGGTACAGATAGTGTTGTGAAAAGATAAGTTTTGGCGTGATGCCAAAGTTCTTAGTAATATCTTGATGCAACTGATTGTCAAACTTCCAATTGTGTTCATCATAGACAATTGGTGAATAGAAAGAATAAAGTTTGACTTACATAACTCATTTTTTTCTGTCATTTGGCTACATCACACATGATTGCTTAACCAGAAACATAATTAAAATTACTCTATTTCTGGTATGGGGACAACTCATCCTATTTTGTATTATTCATGGAAATTTAGGCATCGGGTGGGGTTCAATATCCAGATTGTAAGATTCTTGATTAATTATGTTTGGGCTAAATCGAATTTCCATAATTGAATTTCAAAAAGAATTCTTTCTTCTTTTAAATTAGATCTCATACGTGTGGACAAAGTATTTCGATGATCAAGTTATGTTTCTGTTAATGGTTTAATCTCCTTTAGTAAATACATTGTCTGCTACTCTAACTCACTGTCTAGTTGTAACTTAGGAGTTGTAGTTGCCTTTTGAAAATGCTTATCATATTATAGAACTACCTCCATAATAGTATTTCAAAGAAATGTCCAACCAAACACTATCATAGGGATTATGTAGCTTGGGAGGATGAGATGAGCAAACTGATGTACAGAATTAGTTTTCCACTCTAGGCTCAATACCTACTTCATGCATCATTGCAACTTTTATGTAACTTCATGAGGAATATAATGCTAATGCTCTTAAATTTCTGAATTACTCCACATCCCATAGAGGGCCTTCAAATAACTATTATAGAACCACCTCGAGATTAAGGAAATTTGCCCAAGATGAAAGATTTCTGGGCACACTGCCTTGTGACAAGAAATACTGCTTTATGTATTTGCCTTTGTTTAATAATGCCTATTCTTTCGAGTTTGTGTTATCTTCTTTTTTTTTTTCTTTTTTTTTTTTTTTTGCCACTTGGTAGCTCCAAAGCTCTAGTGATGAACAAAAACGAAGGACTCTGATAATTGAACGAGCTCTTCAAGCAGCCGAGGTTTGTGTTATATACAGGAATTATGGCTAAAGTATTCCATGACAGGGCAGTGAGATTCTTGTTTCTCTTTTCCCTGAACTTGTTTCAGGAGGAGTTGATGAGAGTACAGCTAGAGGCAACATCAAAGTCAAAAGAGTTGAGGGAGGTAAGACTCTAATTCCGTGAGCATTTCTTGTTTGCAAATATATATATTTTTTGTTTTTTATGTTTGATTACTAACAGATCTGCAGCAAAATGATTATCTTAAATGTTTCTGAGCAGGCTCACGGAGCATGGTTGCCACCTTGGCTTGCAACTTATATAAGCTATTGTCAGGTATATCATGTCCCACATTTTTGGTAATGTAAAATGTACTTGTATAATTCTTCTCAATGCCTTTGTAATTTTGTCCTTCAGGAGCTCGCTTCAACCCATTGGAACGAGCATGCAAAACCTACACTTGATATTTTCTTGCAAAAGGTCCTTCACGCTGTTTCCAATTTCATCTCTGAGAAATTTCTGCTTCCTTTTACTTAAGGCATCATAAAACATGTCTAAGAATTCACCGTGGATCATTGGATGGTCATCTATCTATCTAAAATTATTACAGGCATCAGAGAAATCAATTCAGGTGAAGAAATGGGCTGAGCCCCACTTGGAGACTGCTAAGACTGTAAGTTTCTGATAATTATTACTGTGGTATTCAATTAATATAGTAGGGACCATAGGGGGACATTAAATTAGGTAAAAGGAAAATATTATTCCATATTTGTAAAGTTCATATTTTATATGTTTAATAATTTGGTTTTAACTTGATCTATTAAGAGTCCACTAATTTTTTGTTCTGATTTATTTCCTGTAGAAATGGATCCCTGTTGTTAAAGAACAATGGCTTGTCTTTATAACAACAGCTGAACCCTACGTGCACACTGCCTCCTCAAAAGCTGTTGAGATTTACCAGGTATCCAAGAATGCTATTGCACCTCATGTTGCCAAAGTGCAAGATTTTGCAGATCCCTATTTCCAGGTACTTCAATCTAGGCTACCTGGCAAGTGGAAAAACCAGTTCACTTTTTATTCTCTTGTATGCAATTTATACTTCTGGTAATATTCTTTTGGCAACAGGAAACAAAAAAGTTGTCAAAACCCTATGTTGATCAAGTTGCTAAGTTTGCCAAACCACATGTCGAGAAAGTGAGGATTGTTGCAAAACCTTATTCAGAGCAAGTAGTTCGTGCATACGGAAAGTTTCTCAAATCAGCAAATATTTATCATCGACAGGTATTTGTTGCTTTCTGCAGTCTCTTTTTTCACTGTTGTTAAAATTTGGTGCTCTGCTTCATGCTGTAGTGTTTCATTTGCTTGGTGTAAGTCTGCCTATACAGACTTCTCTGAAAGTTCTGGCTGGACCATATTAACTTTGCCCTTAAGAGGCACCAAAAGTTCCATAGAATGTTTGAATGTTTTGGTTTTATTATGAGTACTGATTTGAAGAATTTTCTTTCAAACTGTGGAGTTTTTAAGCTGCAAATTACTCTCAACCAGCTATAGTTATGTCAGTTCTTGCCTAAATTTGTGGATTAGGCTATTTGTGTAGCCCGACGACCTGTTTAAACTTTTTTTCCTTTATTTGTTCCCATGAGCTAGCATTATTCTGCACATCTGTTTCACGGTGGGTCACTATGGTTTTTTTTATTGCATTTGTTATCCTCTTCTGCCTTCTGACTTACGGTTCAGTGCTTTTAGTTATTACCTATAATTAAGCAGGCCTATCATGATAATGTGGACAACAGATCTATTCTTTTAAAATAGAATTTATCTCCTGACCTGTGTGCGAGATGGCTACTTGACAAATTGGTATTTAGTGTAGAACACATCACTTCAATGAGGACCATCTGTTATGTCATGTCTTTCATGTGATCTTGTGACTGAAAATGTTTGCTATTCTTTATTTTACCAGTTCTAGTTTTAAATGGTTTTATAGATTAATAAAAAATGAAAGCAAACTTGTCTGATTTTGTTCTAGGTGCAAGGAACTATCCTGGATCATCTAGAGAAACATGAAATAACAAAACCACTAGCAACGAAGGAGCTGGTGTGGTTTATGGTATGCTGCATCACAAACCTTATCTAATATTGTCAACTTCTATAATTTCTTTAAATATTTTCTCTTTATTAGTCATTCAACCTTTCCGTCTTTATAGGCTTCTGCACTGCTGGCGTCACCTGTTTTCATTGTTTACAAACTCCTAACAGATATTTTCTGGTCAGTGTGATTCATGACATGTAAAGAATTTGTCTTCTATTTTATTCCGTCACTTTGCTTTAACAATTATCATTTGTTGATCGGGACATTATTTTTCATTACGTAGGAGTAAGAAAGGAAGGAAACCAACACAAAATGCCAATAAAAATCATGTACATCGGAGACACAAGCGAAGGCATGCTGAGAAGTAGAATATAGCTACATATTTTGAAGTTGATTATGCAGCGGTTATATTCCATGTAAGTTTCGGCACTTTATCGTAAGCTCCAAATTTAGCCTTATAATATATTTGTCCAATTTATGCGATGCTTTTTCGCATTTGTTTGCTGTTGAACCTTTCCTCTGATAAAAAAGGCGCAAAATTTTCACTTTGCTTTTCACTGCTAATTATTTACTTTTAACTTTTCTCGCCTCTCGGCTAAGAGAACTGCGCAAAGAAAAAGCTGGGTTTAGTAATTCTATTGTGCAATTGCAAGGTTTCAAAGTGTAGGGACCAAATTGGTGTTCGATCCAACTTTGAGTACCAGCCCTAATCTTGTGTTTTTTCTGTAGTTTGTTTGCAGTATATCCTAATGCTGTGAACTAAAAACTAAATTTAGTCACTTTGCACTGTGATGCTATTTCCTTCTTTTTTCTTTTTTTTTTTCCTTGTTCAAACTTGAATAACGAATTAAATATTTTGGTACATGCAGATGTGTCTGGGTATTCACAGCATGCTGTTTGGTAGATGGAGCTTTTAATATTCCTTCGTTTTAGGAGAATAGCTTTTGGGTTTATTAGGGTGACCCTTTGTGTTGAAAAAAACTTTGGCCCAATATTCATACACCGACAGACACGTTTTCATTTTGTCTTTATTCTCTGCAATTTGTGCAGTTCTTATTTCTCTCCTTACTTTTCTTTTTCCTTGTGAATTTGTCTATTTAGGACGTAGTTTGTTTGTGGTTTGTACCTTTATCATTTGTTGTAATAGTACTATTTATTACTTTCAATGTGGTTACCTTCCTATTTGGGCATATGTAATAGTTTTGTTATCATTCATTAGGCTTTTGGACCCAAAATTGCAATGGGTCTCTGACCATTGAGATTCATTTTTTTTTGCACTTTTGGAACTAAAACCATTGGATTTAAAATCTCAAAACTGTTATCTTTTAGATTTAATGATGAGGATCACAGATGATGAGTTATACATCATAATTCTTTCACCCTCTTCATTCTTATTTTATTTTTTTGTTGTGTGTGCACGTGTTGATGTTTTCAAGTCCAATGGATTGGCCACTTTTTTTGATCCACAATGCCGGAGCAAAATATGAACTCCAGATCTTCCATTGCTCAAGAACATTAATTGTTTCGTGAGTTTGGTGCAACCACCGAAACTGAACATTCTTTTATCTTCCGAAACTGAACATTCTTTTATCTTCTTAAGATTCTTTTTTTTTTTCTCCTTGGAAATAGCCGTTAATAGTCAAAGTCCACTTTACATGGCAAATTGGCAATTGTAATAAGAAAACTTCAAACTTGGCAATAACTTACACTGCACTACAGTTCCCACTCCATTAGGCAAAGAAGTTATCATCTCTACTGAACTTCTACATCTTAGTTTCCCACCAACAAGAGAAAACAGAGAGAAAAAAGAAAAGAAAAGAAGAGAAAAGAAAAAACTCCAACTAAATATTACAGCTACGTAATGTTACACAGATATAGAACACCATAGTTCTAATTTATGACCCATTTCCTACTGCGTCAGTAAGAGGGCCAGTATCCCTCTAGCTCCACACAGGAGTCCAGATTCTGGTGGTATCTGATTCCGGTCCCTGCAGCGCTCATGTCTGCAGTACCGAACCCTCCGTCTCCCGCCATGCCAGCACAGTTGGTCAGCACTGACGCGTGCTGCTGCTGCTGCTGTTGTTGTTGCTGATCAGCCAGAACTTGCATGGGCTGATTGAGCTGCATCGACATTCCGCGTAGGATCGGGGCGGGGGGCGGCGGGGCCCCGAGGTTTAAGTTGAGGCCGGAGAGGGCGAACGGCACCGCCGACGGCGCTGCAGGGCCCCCCACAAACGCGGCGGGGTGGGGCTGGATGTGGGTGGCGAAGGCCGGGTGGTGGGCGGCGCCGCCGCGGGTGAAGCGGGAGAGCTCGGCGAGCTCAGCGGTCGCCGCCGCCAGGTAGGCGCTGCGGGAGAAGGGGTCGGCCGGGACGAGGGAGGGGAGGAGGGGCGGGCCCAGGTGGTCCAGGGCGTAGGGGTGGGCCCCGCCGCCACGTGGGTGGTGGGTATTGGACGACGGGTACTTCTTCCCCCCGGAGCTCTTCATGAACACCCGGCACACCACCCACTCGTCCTGCACGCATTTTAACGCACGCAAAACCAAAAAAAACCATGCACGAGTTAATTAATTGTATATCAAGCAAAAAAACTTATTTATTAATAGTTCGTGCAAGCATTTATATTTCATATATACTAGGATTTTGAAAACAAATACTATTATCTGTAATTAGTTGGGTTTTTCTTTTTCTTTTTTGTTCCATTGGTTGAGTAATCCGCTTTAAGTAAAAGTCACACTTTAAATACATTTTGTATTTAAATCGGTAAAGAAAAAAAAATAATTAAGTTTGAACCTTAATTATTAATTAATACATAGTTCTCTCTATGGGAAGGCTTGATGAAGTTGGATCACAATATATTCATTCTATGATAATTATAATTAGATTGAAATTAAAATCATATCAGTATTTAATTAAATAAAATAAAAATATATGTACTTAATTCTTCATTCGTTATTAATTTTGTACCAATAATCCTATATGTGCTTGTGCCCATATATTGTTACTACATACAACAGTAGACTAATAACAAAAAAAAAATAAAATCATGAATTAGGGTTTTTGTTTTTTTTTTCAGAAACTCAAAACATATATACTATAAGCTATAGCATTCAAATCTTGTTTATCATAAACATGCATAATTTATTTATTAATGCTCCTTTTACTGAAGTTCTCGAGTGTGCATGTATATTCTCCGCTATAAAAAGTAAAAGCCAGGCATTTGTGAATAAAAGTGTAAAAAATGGAGATTTTGGAGCTTTTGTTTCTAGCTTCAAACACTTCAAAAACACTTTTCACAACATTATTATAAGTAATTAATTCAATTATAAATGGTAATTAATTAACTACTATATATTATTGTGCCATAATGACAAGTAGTTGAAACTAGTTAGTTGCTATCAAATCTTAATCAAGTGTGTCAATTAATAGCTCTATTAACTAACAAATGAGAGAATCAAAACATTCACGAAACCTTTGTGATTCTCCATACGCATCTATATATATACACACACTTTGCTGTGTGTGTGTATGTATATATCACACAGATAAATATAAAATCATGCATGCATGATTAATTAGTTTACTTACCTTGTTGGATTTAAGTGAAGATTTGGAGTGTAATCTATACTCATGCATGACCCAATTGGTCTTCTCCCCTCTTGGGGCTCTTCCTTTGTAGAAGACAAGGGTCTTCTTCATGCCGACGAGCTCGGAGGTTTGGCTGTTGAAGATCTCCTTGTCTTTGCCTGTCGTCTTCCAATACCCCGCGTTGGTCGCGCGGTTGGTTCGCACTCCGGTCGGGTACTTGCGGTCGCGCAGGCTGAAGAAGTACCACTCTTTCTCTCCCATTTTTGCCTTACCTATACAAGAGTTAGTAGATGATCAATTTTGAGTCAGAAAGAATAATCATTATAACCAACAATTAATTACATGCAATAAATGGTTAATTAATTGCATACAAACATATATATAGTGGAGGCATATGCATGCATGCATGATTTTTCATTTTTTTGGGGTGCATATTGGTAGGAAAGAAATTAATATTTGCAGAATACTTGTAGCAGTGAGAGAGAGAGAGAGAGAGAGAGAGAGAGAGAGAGAGAGAGAGATTACTACAAGTTATTCTTTGCATGCATCATCATCTTAGCCAAGTTTTTCTTAAGTTGAATCATTTTAATTAGCTTGGACTGGTGAGTATTAGCTAGACTATTAAACACCAACCTTGTAGAACAGAAATAATCTCTCTCTCTCTTCTCTCTCTCTCTCTCTCTCTCTCTCTAAATCTTTCTAGTAGTTTAATTATGTATAAAATCAGATATCTATGCATGCATATGTGGATGTCTAAAGCCATGCAATTCTCTTCACTTATAGAAAATAAAAGTATGTGTAATTCATATGATTGAGCTGAAAAGTAGTACTAACACAAGTATAAATTGAGTACCAATTTTTCAAGTGAATTCAAAATTAAGTATATGAAAATTAGCAGAGCATGCCCATTAGAACTGCATCACAAGTTAATTGAATGTGTAATTTAATGAAGAATATTATAATTAATTTTATTGTACAATTCCTTGTGCAGGTCTAAGAATTTTGATCTGCTTCAATAAGTTTATAATGAATTCCCTTTTACAAATTGTTTCCTATATCAAGAAAAAGATAATGAATTTTTTAAAAAACAACCTAAAATATATAGGGTTTCATTTCTCTTCAATTATAACTAACCTTTATAATCCACCAAACTCTTTTTTGTTTTTTTAACCTAAGAGTAATTAATTTACAACATGATAGAACACAAACCCCAATCCACATGAGAGAGAAAGAGAGAGAGAGAAAGAGAGAGGAGGAGGAGAAGAACAAGAAGTGGAGAAGGAGATGTAATTTCTTACTTGGGAGATCCCACGGCTCGCACTTGTTGAGATCGACCTCCGCGATCGCCCGCGCGCTGAAATTGGCCTCGGAGATCTTGTGGGTGAGATAGTATGTGATGAGCTCTTCATCTGTGGGATGAAACCTAAACCCTGGTGGCAAACTCTCCTCACTATTCTTACCTCCTCCTCCTCCTCCTCCTCCTCCTTCCATGTCTATCTATGAATTCTCCTCCTATATATATGATCTCCTTTCTCTTCTACAAATATATACCTACAAACCTTCAACTTATATGTACAACTTTTGCATGCACATGCACATACCAAAGCCACCAACAGAACTATAGTTGAAACCCTAATTTCCTTGAAGCTTCTTGGATAAAGGATTATATGTCAAGCCCTAAAATTTGTCCTTCATGATGTTCTCGCAACCGAGGAGAAAGAAGGTAGAGACAGAAAAGAGAAAGAGATGAAGTGTCTTCTGACTAATATCGATCTTGAAGAATATATATATATATAGATGGACATAGCTATATATCTATATATCTATATATATATATATAAGGGGTGTCGAGGATTGATCGATGCCGGTCGGAGAGAGACAAGAGGCGGCTACCTCAGCCTGTGGCAGACTTTTTTGATTTATTCTTTGTTTCAGTGAACTGCTATGAGAGTTCTTCTTAATTGCTCTTTAACAGTGACAAGTAGATTGAGGTGTAAGTTTCTAGCTAGGTGTGTTCATATGTGTATTCATGAAGCTTTTACCAACTAAGGGTCTTCACTCACAAGTTTCTTTTGTGACAACATATATATATATATACCTAAACAATTATAGTGCCATACACTACTTGCATGTCTTTGTTACTCCCTTGCCCATGTGTTTTTATTTTGTACTCATTTTGCATGCATTATTTGCTATTTGTGATGATGAGCATAAAAGCACAAAAAGAGCAAATAGTATATATTTAAATTATTCAAACTTTTTAGACACATAATAGAGTTTCACTCTTCCTTATACATCCAAAACAATTATATGCTTAACTTTTGAACTTATTCTTTTTCTTGGTTATTTGTAATTAATTCAAACTATTTTAACCTTTATCCGAAATCCTAATTTGAAAATTTACTAATCAAATGTCTTTTTAAGCAAACTGTAGGATAACCTATAAGTAATTTTCTTTTTTATGATTCTATAATTCAAAATTTGAATGTAAGCAAAAAGAACAAAGAGAAATTAACATAATATATGGGAGGGTACTATTGTCATTTTCTGGATCCCCTTTTTGAAAAATTATGTGATTATATTTACTCATGTCATTTTAAAGAGATATACAAAATTCAAAATTTAAATTTGAGAAAAAAAGTAAAGAAAAAAATAAAGAGAAACATAGGCTCCTCTAAAAGGGACAATTATGTGATTATATTTACTCATTTAATTTTAAAGAGATATACAAAAATTCTTGTCTAAAATTTAAAATTTAAATTTGTGGGAAAAAAAAAGTAAAAAGAGGGGTAAAATGGTCATTTGGGGGGGCTCTTATAGAGAGATAAAACGAGACGAAATATTACACCGACCCGGTCACGTAACGCCAAAATATTTTCCCCTTGACCACGCGGTCCCCAACACGCCACGTGCGGCGCGGGCCCCACTTCCCCAGCTGGCTACACCCAATCTCCTCACGCCACGTCACTCCGGTCCCACCTCTCCCCTTTGACCCGGGGCCCGGAGGGAACACCGGGCCCGGTTTAACCGGACCGGGGTTCCCCCACGCCCGAACCGCCGCGAATAAAATAAACCGGGGATTTGCAACACCCCAATTCGCTCCCCCGCTTCGGATCCCCTCTATGCGTGCGCGAAATTAGGGTTTTGTGGGGCACACCCAAATTATTCCTAATTAAAAGGTTTTTGTTGTACATTTTGTGCTTTATCTTGTGCTATTTTGGGTAATTTGGAGTAATATAATGGAATAAAGTTGTTTTCTACTTTCAATTTTGTATCCGTTTCTTGGGTTTTCATTGTTTGTTACCTTCAAATGTGACAAATTATCGCAACTTTACAATAATTAGAAGATGATGATAGTTTTTTGCAGTTTGAATTGTTAAGGGTGTGGGGTAAGCTCATTGTAGGGTTTTTAATTGTTTGTTGCAATTTTAAAATGATAATTATCCCAATTAAAAGAGCGTTTTTGTCTATTTTGTAGTCATCTTGTGGTATTTTAGGTAATTAGAAGAGTGTGATAGTCCAATGCAGTTTGAATTTTGAGGTTGGTAGGTGCACTCGTTTTAGGGTTTTTCATTGTCTATTATCTTCAATTCTTGCAATTTATAAAAAGGTTTTTCATTGTAGGGTTCCTTTTTTCAATTCTTGTTCTATTCCTCCTTAATGTTGTCTTCTTGCTTGCTTAAATTAGGGTTTTGTGAGGTACCACTATTATAGGGTCTTCGTTCTTTATTACGTTCAATTACCAATTGTCCCTAATCAAAAAGTTTGTCCTTTTAGAGGCCATTTTGTGCTTATGTGGCTAATTAGAAGACAATGATGGTTGAATAAAGGTTGAATATTTGGAGGCAATAGTTGTTGAATCAGTTAAGAACTCGTCCTTTGTAGTTATTTCTTGAAATCAGAGTTTTTTGAGCACGCATTCTAGGATTCCATTTTACATTACCTTGAATGGCAATTTTCCAATTAAGATTTGCCCTTCTAGTTACTTTGGTCGAATGCAGCTTCAATGTTGCGGGCAATAGCAGTTGATTTGGTTAATAACTCTTCCTATATAGTTTATTTATTTTTATTTGTTTGAAATTGGGGTTCTTACGCGTACCATTCTAGTAGTTTGTTTTATATTTTCTTCAATGGTGATGCCAATTTAAAAAAAATGTCTGTTTAGTGGTCATTTTGTGCAAGGACAGTGGTATTTGTATGCAGCTTGAACTTCCATGGCAATAGCAGTTGAATCAGTTAATATCTTTTCATGATAGTTTATTTGTTGCTTCCTTGAAACTAGGGCTTTATGGGGTTTTATTTTCTTCAATAACTGTTTCCCAATTAAAAGATTTGTCTCTATAGTAGTCAATTTGTGCTATTTTAGTTAATTAGAAGACAGCGATAGTTGAATAAAGCTTGAATTTTGAAGGGAACAGTAGTTGAGTAAGCTCATAGTGATCTCAATTCTTCCTTTTAGTTTACTTTTGCTTGCTTAAAACTTGGGTTTTTTGTTGGGTATAGTGAGCTTTGTTGACTCTGTTTGAAGGTTGAGACTGTACGGTTGGTATGTTTTGTCATAGTAGGAGCAATTTTGTTTGGGGAAAGATACTGATAGTTGAGTGCACTTGAGTGCTGTGGTTGCAGAATTCTCTTAAGTTGAGAGACTAATGTTTCTCTGTTTATTAGTTCTAATTACTAAATATTCTACACTTTAAAATTATTTTTTTTTCCTTTTGACTCTATAGATATGTAAAATAAAGGTCTCCAATCAACACATCAACACATTGATATTCTATATATTGCCCTCCATCTCGATCTCTAACAAAATGGAAAGGAAAATGCTTAAAATATTGCTTTTTCCCCCCGTTTCATGTTTAACCTTCTATATTTTCTAATACTATTGTTACTTTTATTTGTTTGCTTAATTATAATTGAAATGAGTGGTTAGCTGTACCAGTAAAATATCATGGTTTTAATGACCTAGTTTCAGGGTGCATGGAGACAAATAAACAATGTGCACAACTTATGTTGGTAAGTGGAACTATCCAAAAGATGGAAGAGTACATAAGATGGCCCTCACTTAATAGAAGTCACACTACCAAAAAAAAAATAAATAAATAAATAAATAATAACAAAATAAAAAAATAAAAAAAAACTTTAAACCAAAATGCTCAAAGCTCTCATTCAGATTGATACATTGCACATCCAAGTATGTAACTAGACTTTAATAGTATTGACACAAAATGTTATAGATTCTCATATATATATGACACTATCGTCACAACTCCTAGCTTAGCTTATTCTTTGTCCAGATGCAAACTTGGTAATGCCCCTTCCAGGGTTCTTGATTGTCAAAATCAGACATGAACATACTCTATGCCATGCCTGAACTAGCTCACTGGAAGAAGCTTAGCCGCCCTTCCTATTAGGTTTATATTTTGTTGTTCTGCTCAACTAGGATGCCAACTTCTCTGATGATCTTTTGGACAAAGTGATATCTAAATTGAAATCTTCTTATATATGTAATTGCTTTGCAGTTTCTCACTTTGTCTTGTTCTGTCATAGAGATGTGTTCACCTTTCTAGATTGTTCTTCATCTTGCCACTAAAGCCCTAATAAAAAGCTGAAAACTTGCATTTAGAGATTTCATTGACATCTCATTAAGTGGCAAATACTGTTTAACACCTTTCGTTCAGGACATTTTTCCATACAAGAATTTCACAAAAAGAGGAATTTATTTAACAGTTCAACTATTCTTGTTCCCATCCTGATTACTTCGGGCTTGTCTGAAAGAGCTTAATTTTGATGGTCCGGATGCTCTTGAATAATTTAGCTTCTTCAGTCCTAAGAACAGTGAGGTATTTCCTTTGTTTGGATATATCTGTGACTTTGAAGGTCTGAACATGAAAGGGCTCTCGAGCAAGATTCTTTTTCTAATTGAAGAATTTGTAAAGAACCGTGTTGATCAAGCTTAATCAGATCGTCATGACTCATGAGACTCTGTCAACTTGTCCTAACTTTTGTATGCATGATGATGCCATGTGTCACATTGTTTTCTTCAAAGTGCAAGCTCTCTCTCTCTCTCTCTCTCTCTCTCTCTCTCTCTCTGTGTGCGAGTTTCTGTGCCTGTGGGGGTGTGTTTTAATGGTTATTTACTTTTATTTGTCATGTATTATGTCTGATCAGTTTTTATTCCAAGTTACAAGACCTATAATCTTAGTGGATGTGACATTGAGAAACAAAAGGAACTTTTTATTGCTCTACTAGATTTTGCATCTTTGATATTTCATATGTAAATAGCCGTCAAATGAACCTGATGTTCAGACATGATTCTGTAAAATGAAATGACCAATTGATTTAGTGAAAGAAAGAATGATATATCATTGTTAACTTGAGAATACCTGCCTCTATTCTAGCCTTGCACCTCGTGTCCAGACCACTATACGTACTTGTTCCAAAATTGGTGTTTACACGTTTATTTTGACACCTCTGTGGTTATAAGCAAGGCAAGAGTCAAATCAAAAAGCTCTATAGAGTATTAAATTAGCTTTCTGATGTAAAATTGATTTCGTGTAATCACACATCCATATCTATTTATCAAACACTTCACCACGTGGAGGAAATCATATGCAAACTTTTAACAATTCCTCATGCTCTTGACCTACTATTTTGCCTCCATTGATGTGTACTTATCAGCTTTTCACATACATATAAAGAGTATTTTACGTATATGCCTTTCAAAGACTCGATTTTCAGCCCTTCTACCTGCAAAGATGGTCCTCTATAAGAAATTGCATTTCTGAGGGGTATCTACAAAGATTAAGCTCTTAGAGGAGGTTATATGCGTAATTAGATGACTTTTCAGGGATATATGCATATAAAAAGCTCCGTGTTTGGATATATTTGGCAATTGCATACCTAAAAGGCGTAAGAATCACATATTTAAGTTTGACTAATGCGCTTGATGGATGTCCTTATAGTTGTTTTCAAAAAGAATAGCAAAATTCTAATATTTTTACAACGTCTGGTAGATTTGATCTTTCAGAGCAGTTGTGAGTGACAGGACTGGTTCTAAAAATGATGGCCGGTTATAGCGATCGGACACACGTCACTATTTACATCATGCAACACTTTTTTTTTTTCACTTTTGGATTTTATGGGTTGTGGTCGGCAATACTGCATGACTTGATTGCTAGATTAAATTGTGTTCTAGATACAATATATAGATGACAGTTAACTTGGTCGAGTAATAGGATAATTGAAACTAATTACCTATTATATGCAATTGTTTAGTAGTTTGCAGTAATTTACCATTCAAAAATCTCTCTCATGAATTTTTTTTGTGTCTTCTATTTTTTACATATTGCTATTGGAATTTTTTTTTTTTTTTTTTGGAACCAGAAATGTTGTAATGATTGAAATAAGAATATACGAGGCATACGCATATGACCTCATAATTTTGCTCACAGTTGTTGGTAACATTATTGTTGAATTTTTAATATTTGAACTAATTTTATCAAATTTACTTGTCAGCTTAGGGTCATCATCTAGAAACAGATTGATGGCTGATGTATTTGGATTTCTCAGTTTCTTGTTGAACACTTCCAGCTGATAAAATTAGATGCGTCAGCCACATTGTGATGTTGTGTAATGGGGGTTTATTCTGAACCTAAAAATGTGAAGATTCTTTTGGTACCGTTATCAAGTTTTTTGAAGGTTTAATACTGCAAGTTAAATTGTGCCATTTCTTTCAACTGCGATTTCTTTCAACTGCGGGAAACTGCGGGAAGTTATTGGTAGTAAATTGCAAGAAAGAAATTATAACTAATCATTAATGGATGAGCTGAAACGAAATTGTAACCAAAACCAGTTGCTAAAATGAAAACAGTTAATTAATAGTGGTGATTGTAGGTTTGATATCTGTCGCCTTTTGTTTGTATTTCCTAGACAATGCCATCCGAAATGCTTCTTGGGGAAGAGTCATCTTTAACACAGTTATCCTACTTTTATAAAGGAAACTTCTGAAACACGAATGCACAACCAACATGGTATTATCATCATGAAAAGTAAACATCAATTGCAATCTTCTTTTGTTGCGGTCGTCCATCAGCAACTATCATTGGAAGCGTCACATGTAATTTCTAATTAATATCTTTGTGCATGATCTATAAGAAGTGTGATTTTTTTTTTATTGGCCTTTCAATAGTAAGGATGTATGACGCGATACATGCCGTCATATTTGTGCTATTTTGCTAAAGCTTGTATGCTAAAATGATAGCACTCAACTGTTTAAAGATTTCATTGTAGCTAGTATTGTACTAGTGAACGCAAACTCTGTGATAACTTGTGATGCTCTTTGATGCATTACATGCCCTGCATTGGTTGTAGTACATTTTTGAGATTTTATATAATTTGTTACATATGGCTGTATCTGCTCAAAATGTCAATAGAAGCGTCGCTTCATGCATTATACCTTATTTTTGTTTAAGATTTTCTATACAAAAGTTAATATGCTTGTCTGGTGTGAATTTCGACATGATGCATCATCAACTACTATAGCTTTATATACTTACGGAAATAAAATAACAACTGATTTATGTACCATTTCATGGGCATAATAGTTAGTATACTTAGATAATCATGTGGAGTGGTCTTGCAAAGATCTCTGATAGGTACTCTTTCTCATATTTTTGTTGCAATAATTCAACTAAACAAATGGATAATAAAGATTATTTTGTCTAGGGTCGCTTGTCAAGCACTTCATATTAAGAAATTTTTTTCTCGAGTTCGCATCGTTATCTGATGTACCATCCGAGTAGTTGGTACAGGGAAACATCGATTAGGGTTTTAGTTTTAGTTGTATCATTAGAGATTTCTCCATAGGAAGAGATCATAGTTGCTGCAAATGAAGTGTAAGAAATTTTGACCCGTAACTACTTTCGATGAGTCACCCATTGATTAGTTGATTAGAAAGAGAGTATGGAATGGCGATTAACTTTTCAAAATCGTTCAACGTCAGCATCCCAAAAACGACCAACTCCAACTTGCGCGTTCACATTGAATTTGTTGTTTGGAAGGTAATACAAGCTATCGTTTGTTTGTCGTTAGCATCTCCGCGCCATCGCCGAGATTCGCTTACTAAGCCTTTCTTAACATTGAAATAATCAACGGATTCATTCAGCATATATATGCTTTTACTCTTTAGCAGTCTTTTTCATGCACTTGCAATTTGGCTTCAATTATTACAATGCAAATCGGAGAGAACATTCAGAATGTGGTAATTACATTTTCTTGATAGAAGTTTCACTTTTGGCAAGCATTGCTACTGAGTATAAATGTTCAATATAGATTGTTGCTTAGTATGTCATTCAGGGGCGAAAAGAAACGAGGCATATAGCCGGAGCTAATTCAACAGAAATTTTTTAATGAAATCTTGTCTGCATGAAGGAAAGTAGCTATGTAGTTTCTAATTTCCTGCAAGTTCATACAAAATATGTGTTATGCAGAACTGTTTCCAAGCACAAGGAGAATGTATGTGAATTTCTCTTCTCTTGGGCTACTCTTACTTGTTGAGATATTCAAACGAAGTTTATAAAACCAATGGTAGCTCAAAGAGGATAGCTTCTTAGCATGGACATGCTCCTAAACGTATTTTCTACACTCTTTTTATTGGCTTCCTTGAAGAGTTATCTATTCTCACCTATAATAATATATCTGCTGGATTTCTTTTTTCCAGTTTCTTCAACTAACTTTTTTGTTGTGATCTTTTCTCCGAACAGATGAATTGCCGCCAAACTGGGGAGCCAGTTGGAAGATTAGTGATGAGAATGGTGAAGTGGGCGACAATTTTAGAGTGAGAGGCAAACCGTTTGAGGTTGTTCTAAGTTTGTCTCTCTCTACTATGAATAACTGCGCAAGAAAGTAGGCCAAAACCACAAGAGAATGATGAATTAATATAATCAAGTTTGGTCCAAACTATTTTCATGAGGCTACCAATTTAATTCCTGAACTATTTTCTTCATCGACTAAAGTCCCTGAGGTCTGAAAAGTTTACCATCTTTTTACCGTATCTTTGTCTTGTAAGCTTAATAAATTTATCATGCACCTATATTATTATGTCTCATCTTATAATCATTTCAGGGAAGTTTGCTATACGCTCGCGTAAGTTGATTCTGAAAATGGATTCATTTGATGAAAAAGAGGAGTTTAGGGACTACATTGGTAGCTGTAAAACTGAGTTGTGGGACTAACTTGTAAAATAATTTACAGAGTGATCAAGAAGGCTTTGGTCTGAGCATTTCTTTCAAGCATCACTGTCAGTAGATTTACTTGTCAAACACTTCAATGTTTTTTATTTCTTACCAGGGTCAAGATTATGTTCTCTGTGCTAATAGGTTGCATTGTTACTATCAACTTCATGGCCACTATTTGTTGTGATTTGGTTATTACCAGTTTGGTAAAAGGAGAAAAATATAAATCCATATATATATAAAATGTATGTTGGTGGAATAAGTAAATCTTATATAAAATGTTTTTACATTTATTGTTCTTGGTGTGTTGAATAGGAATAAATTTGTCGAATAGATTATCATTTTGCGGTACGCTTCGCATTGTGAGACTTGATTAATGATGCAGCAATGGGGTGAATGAATAGCCTATTGAGTCAACTCAATATTATTGGTATGATTTTTGTGATGATTACTACATATGTAGCAAGCAAAGCTAATAAAGTTATTTTTTGTTGAAATTGGTGTAAGTTATTTTTTTGTTGAAATTGGTGTTATTGATAAGATTTGCATTTTTTTTTTGTTGAACAACATGTCCATATTCTATGGTTTAGCAGCTAATGAATGTGAAGATATATAAACCACTAACAAATGTTTGTTTTGGATGCATCAAATTGGAACATACTTTTTAAAGTAAATTATTAGTAAATCAAATTTTTAAAGTTCACTCTCTCTTATTTGTGTACAATCTGATTAAAAATAATTATAATAAATAAATAAATTAGTGGCGAATCTCTCAATTTTGTTATGCTGTCCCAAAAATTTTCCAATTTTTATTACTCCAGAAAAAATTTTAAAAAAAGAAAAAGAAATTCTCTCGCGTTATTAAAAAAAAAAGGTAAAAAAAAAAAAAAAACACATGACCCAGTGTATATTTCAGGCCCCCAAAAGTGAAACTTTCCATTTTGGGTTAATTCACGAGAGTTACTTTTTTCGACTTTACCTAAAATGGAAAGCTTACCCAAAATGACAAAAGGCGAAAACGGTGTGTTAGACGAAACGGACTGGGTCTTGGGCCGGCCCGTTAAGACCCATTTCATTGAAACAGCTTATTGACCCTGGAAGTTGTGGGCCGTTATTAGACCCATTTCCCCTAATGGGCCGGATTGGGCCCAGCGCCACGTATTCACCTTCCGTTTTTGGTAAAAATTACATAACTTTCCATTTTAGGTAAAGTCGGAAATAGTAAGTCTCGTGAAATGCCCCAAAATGGAAAGTTTCACTTTGCCGAGCTTAATATGACTATGTGGGCTGTAAACTTGCTCTTTTTTTTTGCTTCTTTTTTTAATTCTTTGGTTGAGGCACTTTTTTTTTACCTTTTTGAGCAATCATAAATAGATAAATTTGAAGAAAACTGATGCGATTTTTTCTGTTTGGAGAACGCTGGCAAGATTTTTAATTTGTTTTCAATTTTTTTTTCTTTTTTTGAGTTAAGAACCTATAATTTAGACCATTCTTATGCGCTATTTAAAAATAAAAATAAAAAAACTAATGACCCAGTATATATTTCCGGCCACAATAGTGAAACTTTCCATTTTGGGCTAATTCACGAGAGTTACTATTTTCGACTTTACCTAAAATGGAAAGCCCAGCAATTTTATCCAAAATGGCAAAAAAAGAAAAACTGCGTTAGGCGAATCGTGCTGGGCCCAGGGCCGAGTATGTGGGCTCTTAATGGGCCGACTTGTGCCTCGGCGCATAATTTGGGCCCATTTAATTAAATGGGCTTACTGGTTCTCAACTATATATGTAGTGTACTATATTATATACATAGTATATATATACAATATACAATTGTATACTTTATAGTATATTTATAGTGTATAAATGTGAGCAAGCATACTATTATATATACTGGCATACTATACTATTATATATACTGGTATACTATGGTGATAAAGTAGGGCTTTAATGTACGTACATATTGTATAGAACTGTAGCATATGAAGCATAGTTGTATATTATAGAATAGGGATATGTAGAACTATATACAATATAATAGTGCTATACAATAGTATACTAGTATATACTAGTATACAATAGAACAGTTGTATATATTGTAGTATACTACATACAATATGTATAGTAATATGATACATATCGCCATAGCATAATGTACTATATCACTATTAGTATAATACTATAATACAATAGTACTATACAATACTACATATCACTGTAGTACAGTAGTACCATAGCAATAAATGGCTACAGTATAATAGTGCTATAATCTACTATTACATACTACAGAACTACAAACGGATTTTTCTCTTACTATAAATTTCATTAAACAGAACCATGGCATGCGTATAGTTATTATAGAACAATATAAGCAGCAGAATATACACTACATATAATATAAGTACTGTAGTATTCCTACGTAGTTTACTAGAATACACTAAAACTATGGAAATAGAACAATTGCATAATGGAGGATACAATGTACAATAGTAACAAAACTATCACAAAGTACTATAATACGATTGTGCTATAATACTATAGTACTATATTTATGTATCCTATCATATAGAAATAGTATACTACAGCATATTGTATAGTAATATACAATACGCTCAAGTATCATACTATAATACTTTAGTATAGTATAGTGTACGCAGTAAAACTAATCAAACATACCGACTTATAACAAACATATAAGTTAAAATTTATCCGGTACAACGACACAATCTTACTGCGACCAAAATTAGCAAATATGGGGGGATAAACAATAACTCAGTCCCAAATCACCATTAAATAATCCAAAACAGCAAATTCGATGTTGAGGATAATTCAAAAGGGAAAGAAAAACCCAACCTAATAAACGATTTCCTCATACGATTTCCTCCTATTAGAACGACAGATACCGCAAATTTGGAGTACTAGAGAAGATCAGCAACATTGGCCGGCAGCTCCTCGATCACCACATTGTAAAACCTCTGGATGTCAAACAGCATCCGCTCGTCGTCGCGGGTCACGAAATTAATCGCAACACCCTTCCTCCCAAATCGACCACTTCGACCAATCCGGTGCAGGTAATTCTCTGGCTGAGTGGGCAGGTCGTAATTTATAACCAGCGAGACTTGCTGCACATCGATACCTCTCGCAAGAAGATCGGTAGTGATTAGAACACGAGAAGAGCCTGATCTGAATTCGCGCATGATGATATCCCTAGTGTTCTGATCCATATCACCGTGAGTGGCGGAAACAGTGTGGTCTCTGCTGCGCATTTTGTCGGTGAGCCAATCCACCTTGCGGCGGGTATTCACGAAAATCACACTCTGGGTGATGGCTAGGGTCTCATAGAGGTCGCAGAGGGTTTCGAGCTTCCAGTCTTCCTTTTCGACGTTGACGTGGAATTGCTTGATACCCTCTAGCGTTAGCTCATCACGCTTCACAAGGATTCTGACAGGCTTGTTCATGAATTTACGTGTGATTTCTAGGGCTTCAGGGGGCATAGTCGCAGAGAAGACCCCGACTTGGATCTTCGAGGGGAGGAGCTGAAATATGTCGTAGATCTGTAGTGGAAAAAAAGGGAAAACAATATAGATTAATAATTCACCTAAGTTGCAGGTGACACCCTAATAAAACATCGTGCAATTAACTTGCCTCCTTGAAATACAGTAACCTATATATTGCCCCATTAAACTACAAGTTTTGATCACTTTGTGTCTTTCCGGAAATGTTCATTATCAATCTATTGAATTTTCCATGAATTATACTAAGGCGATGAAAAGAAAAGAAAATGAACCAGCATATTTATTGTAAAGGCTACAAATAGTAAAGGCATCAAGAAGAAAAGAAATCGGTATTGAATGGTAGACCGAAAAAATGCACTTCTCAACACAAGCAATCAAAATATAGGCCACGAGCCCACAAACACCAGAAACAATCAGTAAGCACTACAAAAACAAAAAAAAAAACAAAAGAAAAGAAACTTGGTTTTGCTACAAATAGTGGGGACCACAATACCCTTTTGAAAGTTCCAAAGATTTATACTCTGGTACATGTGAGATCTCTAAAGCAAATAAAATATAGCAAATAATATAGGGAAACATACTGAAATCCTTGAAGAAGCAAATAAAGTAGAAAAATTTATTAACGTAATTAAACTTCATGTTTAATGAAGTATCCTGGAAGATGAAAATTTACAGAATATAAAAACAAGAGAACTTGATAAAGAGGTGAGCTGAAAATTGAAATTCTGATATAATATAATAGAGTAATGCAACACATCCATCATCTAAGATACTGAAATTGGTGCTTCAGCGGAATTCATGAATAACTTGAGCATTCTGCACAAAACCAAATCTATACGGTAGATCTCCAACATAAAAAGTAACATACAACAGATTGTAGACAATGCAGCAGGAATTCCCGGAATATTTTACACTAAAGTCTACAGAATTTATGAAATTATAAAGGACATGCACTACAGAATTTATGAAATAATTAAGTTCATGCACTAGATATTTCTTGCTCTTGCTAAGTTCCGGGAAGTGGAAAGCTAGAAACTACATGTCACTAAATTAAACCCAAAAGCAAAAGTAAACTGTGAAAGAGGAATCAATGAAGGACAGACCTGGTCCTTAAAACCGCGTGAGAGCATCTCATCAGCCTCATCCAATACGAACATCTTAATGTGGTCCGGGCGGAGAGACTGCCTTCTCAACATATCAAAAACCCGTCCAGGAGTACCAACAACAACATGGACACCACTTGACAGAATCCTCTGATCCTCACGTACGCTGGTCCCACCGACACATGCGTGCACCTTCACGCCCAAGTAGTCGCCAAGGGCACGCATGACCTTCTCAATCTGCTGAGCAAGCTCTCGCGTCGGAGCCAACACCAAAGCCTGGCATTCCACCAAGCTGTAATCAAGCTGCTGTAGAATTCCAGAACAGAAAGTTGCGGTCTTTCCAGTTCCTGATTGTGCTTGTTGGATAACGTCGAGCCCCTTGCAGAATGGAACTATTCCCCTCTGCTGAATTGCAGATGGCTTCTCAAAACCTAAAGTATGAAATATATATTTTTTACATGAATTAGTCATATAATGTACATCAATAGATCATGAATACCTACGGCCCCATTGGCATGCACTGTTCAATCAAAACTACAGTATAAGCTTCAAATTGGAGCTTCCACATAGGGCTCAGAGGAGCATTTCAGCTTCTCAACTTTTTATTTGCCAAACACTTGACTGTTGCTTTTCAGAGTAGAGAGGTTGCTCCATAAGTCACATAAAAAAGGCAAACAGTAAAGAAAATTGCTGGCTTTACCGTAAGCATAAATGCCTCTTAAAAGATTTTCCTGAAGCCCCATAGCATCAAAACTGTCATAAACCTCATCATAACTCGTGAAAAAATCCTGGCTATCAACTGAAAGCCTACATCCATCAAAACGGAAAAAAAAAGTATAACTATCATATAAAGGAGAATTTGGTGGGAAAAATGCACAAAATGATGATAACTCAAAGCAAGGAAAGCATAAGAAACTAGCAGTATAAGCCACCACAATAATACGAGAAAAGGTGAGATGAAATACAGATCATTCATTTTGGCATCAAATTGACGAGCGTCAAATTGTGATCCTTCTGGAGCCGAACCAGCCATGACTGAAAAACAGACAGAAATTGAACAATCGTGAAAAAAGAGGCAAATATAAGAGATAAGAAATTTAATTATCTTTGAAAAGACAAAAGGCACTATATACAGAATACCCCTTAAACCAAGAAACTATAATGTGGCAGAAGCAAAGTATTACTACTGACAATATATCATGTGATACAATCGATACAAAGAGCTATTTCTCCCGCCCAAAATTAACAATCAATCATAGTGACAAAATGTGACTGGGAAAATGGGAAAATTTTGGCACCACTCAAACTAATGCTCATTCAATGGTCTTAATGTGGGATCTTCAGGGTTCAGAGCCACTTTACTCTTTGCCAAAACTTGACGATGCTTTCACTGACAAAAATAAAAGATATTTGTGTCAAATTTTGATCTTGCATTTTCTCTATCGCCAATATACCTGATTGTAGGTTCTAGGACTATCTCCCTCCTCCCATTGTCTAGATTGAAAACTCAACTCTCAAATATCAATGGAATACATAAGGACTCATTACCCTAAGAAGAAAAAGAAAAAGGAAAAAAAAACTAAATGTTCCATCCATAGTAAGTGATCGTAGAAAACAACACGAGCATTAGTGGTCCACCTATCATCAAATCTAGATCATTTAACATAAAAAGGAACACATCAGCTAGAATCTTGTAGTATCTTCATATATTTCTGAAGAGGCTTGACTCAGTGCAATTTAAAGAAAATAGTGAGAATCATAAGCATAATCAAACAGCTCAGCATACAGAGGAAACTAATGGGAACACAAAAAACTAACAATCCGATTATACTAAGCAAGATATCCTACAATGAATAGTAAGGAATCACATACTTTACTGTTCCACTTGAAGATAAAATACTACCAACATAACAAGGAAAACATAAGGAAACCTAAAAAGAAAAATCAATATCTACCAACTCAAATAGTGAAGCTTTATGGATTTTTTTTTTAAAAAAAAAAAGAGGACATAAAAAAGGTATCTTCTGAGAACAAATCCAAGATATAATAGACAATATTCTCAAAACACGATGTTTTTCCTCATAAATTTGAGAAAGCCGAGTAGATCTACCACCCCACCTTTCTCGGAAACTGAACAAAGGGGAAAAAAAACCCTAGCATACGAATCAAATATTAAACCTAACACAACCTAAATAAGAGCAACAATTTGATTCTTTCCACATAGATCGAATCAAAAGGGAAAGAAGCAAAAGAAAAAAAAAAAATACAAAGATTGGTAACAGCTACAGATCCAGAGGGAGATCGACTTCACCTGCTTCAGAAATCGGCGATTGAGAACGCGAAAGAGAGCGATCGAATCGAACGAGGGATCGGAAGCTTCTTATGAATCCGAGATCGAGACTCGGATTCAACGGTTCGAGATCGCGAGAGAGAAAGAGAGAGAGAGAGGCGGGGAGGGTTTGGAGACGGCCGCGAGAGAGGCAGCTTTAAACGGCTGGAGAGAGAGAGAGAGAGAGAGAGAGAGAGAGAAGAGAGAAAGCGAAAGGTGAGACAGAGAGAGAGAAAGAGAGTGTCGGGTAGGGTTTTCTATTGGGCCGTAATTGGGCCGGACATTATTTCGATCCCGTTTGATCGAACCGGATGTTCAAACTGAACCTGATTTAGACTCGGATTTGTGATGTTAGATTTCAGTTGATCTTTTATGCGAATGAAATTTTCTACAAATAAGATTGGAAGTGTGTATGAAGTAACGGTTAAAGTACTTTAGTTAGTATTAAAATTCGACTCAAATTTTAGATTAGATTCTTGGTAAATACAGATCATATAAATGCAAGAGATTCGCTTAGATTTCGATTCGACTAGTTCTTTTTTTTTTTGAAAAAAAAAGATAACAAAACTATCCGCTTCATTAATTAATGTAAATAAACTTATATCGATAATGAAGACAACTAGGATCTCCGGAAAAAAAAAAATAAAAAAAAAAAATTTGAAATCTAACAAAGCACCTCCCAGGAGCTCAAAAATTGACTAGTACTGTCAAACAGAAAAACTGAATTGTTAACCTTGTCTGGAAAGATTATATTGTTCTGCTCAATCTAGATCAGCCACCAAAGAGTAGACAAAAGTGTAAGTCCTTTAAAACGCTTTTGCTTATCTTGGAGATCTAGCAGCTCTGCCTACGAACTAAAATTTGATAATCTTAACCGCAATCAGCGAGAAGCAAAATGTGGCGAGGGCTTTCAGTCGCCGGAAGCGAGGGAATAGGGAAGACAAATGTTCTTGCCCGCACCCACTGATGCATCCGGTGGCTCGTTTTGCATTCGACAGTTCTCTGTTTGATGTTTTATCTTATATATCAACATGGAAGGTTATTCAGGTCATGCTAAGTGGCACAGCAACACTGGCGAAGCAACACTGGCGAAGATAAACTAAATTGCACCTCGGTGCTGCAAAACTTGCCCTTGGCGATACACACACTATGCAAAATGGCAGATCAAATCCGGAAATGAATATGACGTTGGTTAAAACTACAGTACAACAATTGATGACAAAGATTATTCACCACCAAATGGAGATCATACATAAATTAATAAAATAATTAAATAACAGTAATACTCCCTCTCAGCCTTATCTTTCGCTGCCATTTGATTAAATAGCAGTAAAATACAGCACCAGAGTTGGTTATTCGACAGAGTGGAAGTATATGCTTATTTATGAAAGATCATCAATAAATAGGATATTAGATCCCAAAATAACGCTCTAAAAGAACAGACGGTTAAACAAGCCACACCATCTTAAGTCGGCTATGAGGAGACTACCTCTTTCACGAGCTCAAACAAAAATTCCCTGGTTCAGTATAGCTCTTCTCGAGCTGCTCGAGCTTCTCGATTTTAAACCCTCTCATCCGTATCTCTTCGGGAAAGGAGGTGTCTTTGTAGTCGACGTGCTTAAGGACCCATCCCTTGTTTTGTATAGAACCAACCACTTTCACCTGCACAAACAGCACAAAGGTAGGGTGCCACATTCATCCACTTGGTTTCAACAATTTAGGAGAGAGAGAGAGAGAGAGAGAGAGAGAGACTTTGTTATTAGCAACTCATAGCGACAAGTATCTAGAAATCAATCTTCCCTCTACAGCATTCAAACTAATGACTGCGCAATTAGATATACACATAAGGAGAGTGATGATATATTCTCGTCGACAAGTCATCAACAAGAAGTATTCAACACGGGAGAATAATAGGTAAATTACCTCTGCTTCGTCAATAGCGTTCACAACAAGAGTGCCATCTAAGGAGAGGCCATCGAGAAACACATTCTGGCCATTAATAACCAGTGTCGATCTCTGAGATACAAAGCATTTGTCGTTGACCTTTCTCTTTACATCTGCAAATATGAGGGCCCACATAGGGCTCCACGTTATGCGTGGCCAGACTTCCACCTCTTGCCCGTTGAACACATCATTCACAGGATCAGCTATCTGAACACCAGCCTGTTGAACCAAAAAGAACAGTTTCTACAATCCCTCAAGAGAAATCTGCACAGAATAATATACATCCTAATCCACTCCACTTGATGGTTCTTACTATATCTGCATGTGATAGACGGAGTGCCATGTCAATTTATTCTATATTAACTGTCATGTCTTCTCTCGGAGATGATGTGCCACTGATTCAGCTGCCATGCCATCTTGAAAAAAGGTCATGGCAACCGAGTCAACTGAAGACACAATTGAAACATATATTGAAGTTGAGTCCATCAATTGCAACAAATTTGAAGTTCGGTGACTGAAATTGAATATCACAATAAGTTACAGTGACCAATGTTTTAAGTTACCCTATTTAAGTTTTACCTATAAGCTACAATCTTGGCTACCCGCTCCATTCCCCTAATCTATGAAGAAACTGGGTTTAGGGCTTAAAGGTTTAACTCACAAATCACACGTAACAACTTAAGCAAACAACTATTACTTAGCATGTAGTAATTGTACGGACATTGGAACTTCTCATATAATCCAAATTCCCATTGCACAATTTAAAACAAGAATAAACTACCTTTCTCAGAATAAGGCTGTTTGCCCTATAAATTGCCATCTCTCCTGTAGTTGCACTATGATGAGGATTTCCCTTGGGTACCTGCAGCAGGCATATGTGAAAAAGAAGATTAAAACAGGCATATGCGAAAAGTAGCCAAGTTAAACTATTATAGGATATATTTAGTATGTTGCAATATATCTAGTATTGTATATTGCTGTCCATATAACATAGGGGTTATATAGTATTTTGGTTGTATTATTACTGGGACAGATTGCCTCGTATACACATATTGTACTATTTATATCCATTAATAAAAACCTAGAGGGTCAAGCTCTTTTGCCTTCTTTCAATCTCATGCGACACACTGAAAAAAGAAATAAATCATTTATATTCGAAAATTACACAGCATGAGTTCAATCGTAATCTCACTGCCAACAAAAAAGCTAGTCAGCATTTGCATTATCATCTTTAGATAGGTAATATGGTATAGTTCAAAAGAATTGCACCTTAGCAGCATCTTCAGGATTATTCTTCACAGGTGCATATGCAAGCCATGTATCCATCACCTGAGAAGAGAAAAAAGCCGCACCGACATAATAATGCAACATTTATTGCATCTAATGAAGTAATCCTTTTATCTAAAATGCTACATGAATCTAATATGCAGGAAGCATGACAAAAAAAAAAGAGTCTGACTGAATTGTTACAGCTAATCTTTGGTGTAGAAAGGGCTAAGACACAATACTCAACATCGAGCTTCTTTATCTTACAGTAAACCCAACGTTTGCTGAAGGCGGTAGTGTTTTTGGATAATCTTGCATCATACATTCCAATCGAGTAGAGGATTTAAATGATGTCTTGCTCGAATCTTTATACCTAATTGGTTTGAGAAAATACGGAGAAAGAAGATAAGCAGTTTCAGAAGCCCATAAAATAAAAGCATTGATTTACATGCATTGGAACATGCACAATTATTATGACATCATGCTAGACCATTGCAAGCCTTCTAAGACAATAAGGAACAGATTAATATATTAATAAATGCTTTATGTTATAGGGCTTCAGTATAACTGGTGCAAGTGAACAGGGATTGTGGCAAGATGAACAGTGAAACTAAATAATTATGAATTAATCATTAAGCTTAGAAGAAATAAAAGAATAAATGGCGCGGACAGGTGTAATATAGCAAGTTAGTAGAAGGTAGTGCTTCATTGAGATACACATCAAAGAATTCTTACACATAAATCACAAACTACTACGCCTCATTTGCAGCAGATTGTTTGCAGTCCATAGATCTAGGGATTTGTTTGGAAACTAAAAACTCGAAAGTAACTTTCTTTTTTTTATTCACTTCTTTGTTTCTGTTCTTTTTTGAAAATGTCGTTCCATATCCGGGCAGGGTGGATCTCAAGCTAATTAACAATGACAAAAATAGGGAAGTCCACCTTCCAACCCACCCAAATACATTGAATTTGTGGTTTAGGAAATTAATAATAATAGTAAGCAAAGACGCCAATTGACGCTTTAGAATAGAGTTTCTGCTTTTTATGATTGTGGCTACTATCATCCAAAGATTGTAAACAATAAAATTTCGAAACATTTTGAAAGGATGAAAATAAACATTTACCATAACACACTTACACTAGCCACAAAATAATCTACAATTAACTTTTAGAATTAACAAGTGATACAACACAAGCAACTAAAATGGAGACATTACTTGGGATTAACAAACTCAGCAATGGCACCTCGAGTTTTGCCGAGTTCCTCAATATATGAGTCAAGTTTCAAAATCAGCTGCAAAATAGCAGTATAGTTCAATTAAAAAAATCCTATAAATCAAAGCAAATATGATGATCTATGAGATAAATACTTATTTCATCTAATTTCAAAAAAAAAAACCTGTCTAAATCCCACCATACCATATATTGTGTAAATACATGATGGAAAGTTTGTGCAGTAAATCTATGCATACTGAGTTATTTTGAGCAAGAAGAATCAATGCTGCAACTTTTCAGAACATTTCTCAATGAGCCTTAGACGAACTAATTGTATTGTACAACTTAACAGAATCAATTCTTGAGTCCTAAGCCATTGAGGCACAAGAAAATAACGAAATGGTACCCATAGTAGAGAGATATCAGAAACACTCCCCAATACTCAGCTTATTAAAGCAAATATGCATACCTGGTTTATGTTACCAGGGTAAGGAGAATATCCTGTTTCACAATTGACATCACCATCAGGATGTCCAGTTGCTCGAAGTAGTGGGTCAAGCTGATTATATTCCACATTGATAACCATTGTCCTTCCTGAAATTCACCATTAAGTTGCCAAATTTACGATGTTATCTTCGAAATGTAGAACAAAAATGAAACAATTAAATGTAACAACAGGACCAATAAAAATATGGGTTAAAGGAATAAACTGCCAGGTTCAACATTAACCAAAAGACCATGAAGTGTTGAACACTTCAAAAATAGAGGTATAATATTCATTTAATTTTAATACAAGATAATAAATAGAGGTATACTACAATTGAAACACTTTAATCGACAAAAGACTAAGCCTAGCAGCAATGCTTGGATTCCAGATGACGTGTCCACCAACTGGAATGGTAAAAGTCCTGCCCAGTGCCAACTCCAAAATAAACACAAGCTTTCTCTGACAACAGCAGCAGCAGCAACTACTGCTCCAGAAAACCCTATTACTAACCTATTTGCGGTTGTTTACATTTATTTCCTTTCTTTTCCCACTGGTTATTCCTACTTAAACCCTTATCCATCTTTCTATCTAATTAAAGGCTGCTACATTGATCCCCTTCTCCACTTTAGTCTTACAAGTCTAACCTGAACTTTCACACAAGGATTTGAGTGCCGTGGCACGGGGTCGTGCCGGAAACTTGCCGGCATGGTACGGCACGGTGTATGCCGAGCCGAGCCGTGCCGATGCGTGCCGGTCAAAAAAATTCTTGTGTGCCAACACATAATAGCGTGAAATATTTATTTTCTTTAGCAACAAAATATTTTAACTATTTATTATGTCTTTTTATCACATATTTTGAACTTTATTGAGGAAATTACTTACTGATTTAAAGAATAGAGGGTTTTGAGTTGTGCCATCGGTACGGGGTCTGTATCGTGCCGATATCTTGTTGGTACGGTACGGCACGGTGGATATGGCCCGTGCCGACGGGCACTTAAAACCTTGCTTTCACATAGTTTTGTCCGTGTAGTTAGCAAACGGCCGAGAAGGCTTAATACACATTTATCATTCTTTTACCATCCTTTAATCAACCTATCCAACATTTTCGTAGCATGACACGCAAACTAGAATACATGATAAATCTGCCACTCAGGATGCTATGTTGCATTTTGGCCTTATGTTCTACTTCTTCCAAGATTTGGCATGAGCTCAGTTCTTTAACAAGCATCTTCTTACTCGGAATAGAATTAAGTTGGTCAGTTTTATAATATCTCATTTGATGTAGATAGAGATAATTGTGAGCCTGTACAGATTCATATAATAAATACTAGAAGTTGTCTCACCCTATGCGGTGCATGGCTTTTCAGCTAGTTGTATTTAACATTCAACATCTCAGCTAAAAATGATTTCTGCTACAGAGCACAGACAAGGTGAACTCCAGAAAATAGCTGTTACTAGCTCACCATCAGCATGAGTAAGCTTGGTTATGCCTCCAATAGCTTCCTTTGCTTTCCGAGGAACAGCAAGAGAATTGACATCATATCCCTTCGTGGCACTGACACCCAATGAAGCAGGTATTGCCTGTAGGATCAATGAAAATTCAAGAATAGTTTAGTTATACAATTATTCTATTATACTCCAATACATGCACTGATTGTTCGCCAACAGAAATAGCACTCCAAATTTTTTTAATATTGGGCAAGAAGAGAACCTTAAATAGTAGCCCATTAGTATCCTGGAAGAACAGAACCCATTTTCGACCCGCACTCTTCCTAAAAAAAACATGTCAAGTGTAAAATGACTTGAAATCTTCGGGGAAGATTGCTCTATCCTATACATTGTTCCTCAGTATGGTGATAAGAGGAGCCTACAAGCTTCAGGAAGCACTAGAGAGCCGATGCTTCCACTTTTCATGTGTCAAATCTGCAACACAATCAGCAAGTGCCTACTTCAAAACCCCTAGCTGATGAGCATCAAATTCTCACTCATCAGGCACACACATTGATTTAAGACGTGCATCCAAAGTGCGAAAATATGGAAGCATTCACCCCCTAGTGCATTCTCCCTAACACAAAAAAAAAAAAAAAAAAAAAATCCAAAAACTAAAGAAAATGGAGCTAAAAATTTACAAATAAACATACCAGTGATAAAGCATGCCACTGGAATAAAGTAGTGCATGCACATCACCATGTCCGTGAGGTTTTGTCTGTCATCATGAAATACAGCGTAGTGATGGAATTAAGTGCAACATCCTCTACTTTTATGCTATAATAATGATATCAAAGTGCAAATTGGGAGAATATGCATATTTTAACAAAGCAAATTACCTGAATTTTGTACTTATCATTCGGGTCTAATGCAAGTCTTGCATCATTATCATCCAAACATGCTACTTTTTCCTGAAATGAATATCCCAAGTCAACATCGCATGCTGCAGTTTATAACTTGATTAAAAAAAATTTTGGTATAATCACCTGCTTAAGAAGCTTCACTTGTGAGGGCACCATTCCAAAGTATGAATTTGACTCCAAAAGCTTCAAGGTTGGTGCATTAGTATCATCTGACGTCATTATCACCAAAGGAATCTGCATATGTTGTTGACCTACCAATTCAACAACATTACCAACAGCTTAAAAGTGTTAACTGAATAAATACATTGTTGTCGGCACTAGCTAGGTATTATATACTAAAAACTTCCGGATGTGAGCCCAATATTCATTACACTTAATTATTAAATTATTTTTATGTTTAATAACGATAAATATTCAAAAAAAAGGCAGAAAGATTCTTCTAGCATCCCTCCACTCTTTTCTTCTTTTTTTTTGAAAGCTATCTAGCATCTTCCACTCAAATCAGTTTTTAGAAACAGTATGAACAATAGCTAAGACCAAATTACTCGGTTCCATCCAAAATATCATCTGATTGCTCCATCTCAATGGACCAGCTACAACTCCTTCAACCATCAACTTTCTGACCATCCTTTCCCATCCCCTTAACTTCAAAAATGGAGAATAAGTACAGTGGTTTCCCCATTAGGATGCACTGAGTGGAGGAAAAAAAGAGCGGAAGTAATAGAGAAGGAAGGTTAAAATCATTTAATATCATATAGTGTTGCTAGATTGATATAATATACATGTGAAATTCAGAGAATATATACACTTGTACTAGTTTTAAATAACATTTGCATATACATGTGCTTAGAAGGAAGGAGATGAAATCATGTGTTGAGGCAGAACACAAGCAAAGAGAAGAAAATACGACACAGGCAGAGGGATTGGCTATTTTACATATCATCTTTCATTGTTCTTAATAAGTTATTAATTTAGATTAGAAAGGAGAGCCAGATTTAAGAGTTCCACTGGGCAGATCTTAAGAGATCACTTATTCTTTTTCCTTTTGTTTCAATCGAGTTCAACCGTATTAAAACCATAATGTTGTTATTGTGAGCACCAGGTGTTAAAAACTTAGAGCGAATGTTTTTATCAGTTAGTTTAATTTCTGTAGTATTCTTCTCTGAAATTGGTGTCTTGTGAAAAATTGCTTCATATAGGTCCCAATTTGAAATAGTATTATAGCTCATAGCAGCCATGAAACTAAACCAGAGAATTTGTCAACCAATATTATTAGTCTCATTAAACACTAGGACAGTGAGGTACACACTTTGATAGAAAAAGACAACTATTTCGCAGATAGGTATTAGTCATATTTGTGAAAGACAAATCAATTGTAACATGCAAGGTTTCCTGTTTCTAGTTATACTCTGCTAATACAGTGAATCTGAAATTTGAGCATGTAGATTATCAGACCCAACAAGAAACAAAGCAGAATATGGGAATATCAAGTTTAACAAGTTAGTGGGAAACATTGGGAGAAAAAGTAGTATGGGCATAAAAGAAACAAGTTCAAAAAATAAGATAGGACAAGGTTTTAGCTTGCACACACATAAAAAGGAACATCAAGAATATCTCAAGTATACATACCCCCTGCCAATTTACAGCTAGCCTCTTGTAAAGCTAAAATAGACTCAATGTATTGTTGGAGGAAACATTTTCCAGTAGTGGTTTCTGCAGGAAGGGCCAACTGCAACAAGCACAAACACATAAAAACACATCCATAATGTAATCTTGGGAGGATTGGAATTGAACTTTACCTTTATTCCTTTGTATCCAAGGCGTTCACCAAGCCCACCTGCCACAAGAACAAATGCAGCATTTTTTGCTTCTCTAACTCCAGCCTCTTCTAACTTGATAAAATTATCATCACCAAATGTCAAGACCTCCCCTGAGGGAACCTGCATAGATAGGAGTTTAGAATTTCTCTTCTCTTGCAGGGAATTTCTGAGGAACTCAAATATCAGTCAATATTACTTGGTAAGCTTAACAGCGTTTTGACAAATTAAAAAACAGCATTTGCATATGAGTTGAGTCCAAAATTAAATCCCTACTGCCTACTATGCATGGCACAAATAAGGCGATTCTATTGTCTGAAAAAACTGGTAATAAAGACTGCCTGTAATTTGATAGCCTGGACCGAAATAACAGTTAATTCTATTTTTGTCCAGACAAATTTACGTCCGTCTCTTTCCCCGATTAGCTAGTGCCATTTGCTAGTTCCTCATTATAGCCCTGTCCCTTTTGATCCTACTTGCTATGCTTCAACTCATAAATGATCAGGACGCTGAGCTAGAATAACCTCTCCACTTCAGGTAAGTTATCCAAGGCCCCACTGCTTGAAGGCACCTTTTGCCTCTAGAAATTCCTCAACTGCCCTTAGCCTCGAAACATTCCATTCCCTGCGTTGACATGGAGATACCCGCTACACCCAACAAGGCTCTGAAGGACCCCCCTTCCACCTATAGGTAGTTTTAGAGAAATTTCTTTTGCAGTGGATACCTAAATGCCAAGTAAACTCCACCTTTCGCTATAATGCTATACTAAAACAAAAAAGAGCCTAAAATTGCTTAAGCTACACCCAACAAGGCTCTTAAGGAGCCCTTCCACCTATAGGTAGTTTTAGAGAAGTTTCTTTTGCAGTGGATACCTAAATGCCAAGTAAACTCCACCTTTCACAATACTAAAACAAAAGGAGCCTAAAATTGCTTAAACTTCAAATTTATACTACAAATAGAATTGAGAAGGAATAATCATCCATAAGCTTAAGCATGGTGTTAGTCATCGATTCGATATGAAGCATAACATAGTATTCATAGATTTCTTCTTTTTTTTCCCTTTTCCTTGTCTATTCACATGGTCAAAATAAGTGGGCATGTAAACAATGGCATATCTTACACTTTTGCTGTCATCGTCAATGACCCCATGAGTAAACGCTTAACCTCAAAAAAATATAATATAATATAATATAATGTAATATAATAAGGTCATCACTGGACCCACAGCAACTCCAAGCATATGTGCACATCTTTGTACACATTATTCACCTATACACTATATTCTTTGCACAATTATTGTATCATACCCATTGTCTCTTCCTGTTCAATAGTTCAATTTATAGTTTAGCTTAAATGCCATAAAAACAAAACAACCTTGCCCAAAGCAGTAGACTTATAAACTCACACAAAAAGTCTCAAAATTAACCAAAAGGTGGGTTAGAAAGCATAAAAGTACATCACATGTACGGATGGGAAATGGACATTGCATTACAAGAATAGCTACTCACAGATGGAGTGAAGCCGTCATATGGATTCTTTCCAGCTTTTGAATCAGCTAAGAGCTTTCTTGCATTCTGAATGTATGCTTTCAAACCACCAGGATAGCTTGAATTAAGCCGAGCTACCTAGAAAATTCATTAGAGTTAAGAAATAAGAGTGAATTCTGAAAATACATTAGGAACTTAAAAGTGTCAAGAAAAAGAATAGACGCAATAAAAATTAGATCTTTGATCCAATCTAATTGGTTCAAGTAGTAACAACTAGATCATGTTTAATTTTGGTAAAAAACCAGTATTATAAGCAGCTAACAAAGAACCCAGCAAGCCCCGGTTATTTTGTTCATCAGAAAAGAAGTCACTGCTTGTAACAAATTTTAAAGATCAAAGTGGCCCAAAAGGTGTAAAGAGAAGAATTCAAGGTAAGGAAGCTTTCAGATCCATTTAATAGTGCCAAGACAATAAATTATTTTTTCACATATAAATCGACAAATGTGAACCTTTAACATGGCAAGAGCTCCAGTACAGCTAGAAAAGTATCCTTATTTTGACATCTACAAGAAATCACCATCATCTGCAATCAGACCATAGTTAGTTAATTCGGATTCGGCAAAAATTCGGTACGGGTATAATTCGGATAAAATTCGTCTTCGAATTTTTAAATTCGTTGAAAAATACGGCTAAAAAACGGATTTATCAATTATTCGGATACGTGATTTATACGGATATTATACGTTTACTAATTAAAAATTCGGGATAAAAAATTCGGCTATTAAATTAAATTTTTTTCTCTCAAGATTTATGCTATTAGCATAAATATTCATATCTTTTAAAAATATAAGAATAAATAGCTACAAAATTAAGCTAATTAAGTAAAAATTCGAAAAGAAATTTTTTTTTTTTTTTTGATCTAGGTGAGGTATTTGGAAAGATTTTTATTTTCTTTCTTTGTATTTTACTGTTTTGGGCCAACCGGCCCAAGAGCCCATGCGGGAGCCCGGGCAGGCTCGGGCAGGCGCGGGCAGGCGCGCGGGCAGGCGGGCGGGTTGCGGGCGCGGGCTTGGTCCGTTTTTTTGGGCCGAATAATTCGGCCCGCCGTATAATACGCGAACACGTATTTTTCATCAAAAAATTCTGTTTTTTTCCAAATTTTTTCCAAAAATTCGAAAATGGCCGTTTAATTCGGATTTCCAAAAATTCGCGAATAATTCGCGAATTAACTAACTATGAATCAGACCAAAACCCACCTCCCCCCGTCCAAAAAAGGATTGAAATATTACAGTAAAGTCCCCACGCCAAACCCTTTAAATACTTTTTAAAATATGAATAATGTACATAGTTAGACCTACACATCAATAGCATATTGAACTTTCCATGGTTCCCAATTTTTTATTCAAATAAACTACATCACAAAAAGCCATCAATTAGTCAACATGCACAATATAGATACTCACTAATGTGAAAAACAAGAGAAACTACTACTTATTCTACATCCGTATGCTAACCTGATCAAAGAAACCCTTTTTCTTCTCATCCTCAGCACCTGGATCAGGCCAATGGTTAAAGAGATGACTTTGTCCCTCATTCAACAAGATTTTGGCAAGTTCAATCTGGCAGCCAATCAACAAGAATTTGAGCAGAGCATATGCCAGATTCAATGAATTAAACTTGATATGTAGTAAGATGAGAATTGAAAGTCTCATATCCAGACTTACATAACATCTTTGTCATGCTGAGATCCTCATAAACAATTAAAAACTTTCCATCACCGTAAAAAACGGAGAATATAGACAGGCAACACAGGGATATCAACTTATATTTTGGGTCAAGCAAACAACATTAAGTAAAACAAAATCCGTGACAAATGTGAGCTATCATATTAAAATGGGACGAAAGGTCTTAGCCTAGATAGAAAGAATCTATTGATATATCCTACAGCCAAGAATGATGGCAAATACAAAGATCTACCCCGAGGTCAAGCAAGATAACACAATTTATAATCTTCACTGAGACACATGGAAATTATTTGAACTGTTAAGATTTCCAAAGAATTTGAGTGTAAGGATGAAAAAGAAAGAAGATACCCATCATTGTGCTTCATATGCATTTTAGTGGTGATCATATTACCTCTCTTTCTACAATTCTCATCTATGTACACAGAGAAGAGCACATAAGAAGCAAGAAAGTTCTTGAAAAAGAATTTAAAGGAGAAAAAATTATCAAGGTCACTAAAGCCTCTAAGAACTTCAGTAACTAACATTCTAATTATGCGTTTCGAATAGAAGGACAGCATGTGGTCGCAAAATTTTCATGGCATGAGAATGTCATTACGGGGTGAAGCTACCGAAGCATATTTGGGCTAACAATATAAGTGGGCCATGACCAAAATCAAGATTGATCTTTTCAAGAAGAACTCAGATATTAGAAAGACGAAATGCACCTCCACACATACCCACACCTAAAACACTCCCACCCATATCAAAATGCGCATTGCAGGTGCAAAGGCAACAAAATTTCATCCAATTCAACATCTCATCCAACACTTGCGTTAGTTTTTGTTAGGCATCAAAAATCACACATACGTAGCATAAACTACAAGACAGCAAGAACGAAAGATTCCAAAACCAATCCTTAACCCTTTAATAAACGACAAACTTTACGTCAAACAGATCGCCATTAACCCGAATCCACTAAACAGTCTCTTCTTTTAAAATTCTTAACTAATCAAAACAGAAAGCATCAACACTAATCACAAAACCCTAGAATTGGCAAACACTAACACGATCAAGATCCAACAACAATCCACCACTACAACCACAACCACGTCTCTTCTCTCTCCCAACACGACTCCAATCTCAAACGCGAGATCTAATCCAAAAACGATCGGAGCAAGAGGGTTAGGGCTGGGAATTTAGAACGATACCTGATCGGGGGAGAGAATCGAGAGGTTCTTGCGGAGGCTAGGGCAAGATGCGGCCCAATCGTCGCCAATGCTCAACCCCGAGAGCTCCTCCGCCGCCGAAGTCGCCATCGCCGAGTAGAGGATGAGGATGAGGATGAGGATGAGGATGAGGATGAGGATGAGGAGGGGGAGGAGGAGGAGAGGGGGAGAGAGAGATCCAAGAAGAAGAAGAAGATGATGATGAGGAGGAAGGGGGAGTAGGGGAAGCGTGCGTGCGTGCGTGCGTGGTGCGGTGGATTCGATTTCGATTTCCCCGGAATATGCTCTAACCGCCTCCTTTTATAGATCCCTCCTCTCACGCGATGTAACAACCCTGAAGAATAAATAGTAGAAGTAGTAGTTAACAGAGGGAGTTAGCAAAAAAATAGCAACTTTACTAGTTAAAATGGAGAATAAAAGTGGCAGCGGCAGGTTGGCGAAGGAGCGAGCACAGTGGGGTGAACCGGCGGCAAGGGCGTTCAGGCGGAACTCCGGCAGACGACGAGGAAGGGCGGCGCCGTGGTTATTCTTTCCACATAGATCGAATCAAAAGGGAAAGAAGCAAAAGAAAAAAAAAAAATACAAAGATTGGTAACAGCTACAGATCCAGAGGGAGATCGACTTCACCTGCTTCAGAAATCGGCGATTGAGAACGCGATATATATATATATAAAAAAAAAAAAAACACCGTGAAGTTAAAAATAAACACGATCATTCACCCATTTGCCCACGGCCTGAGGAGGAAGAGGCGTAGTAGGCGCTGGGACGCCCAAAACCCGAGCGGAAAAAGGAGGCGAGGCTTCCGAACTCCGAGGCTGGGCGGACGAGAGAAGAAGCGGGGTTTTTGGTTCTAGACAGCCAGGAAGAAGACGAGAGAGAGGCGAGGCTCCTGTGGGTTCGCGGAAGCGGGGCGGTTCCGAGGCGGGCCCGGAGGGAAGCGGTCGGACAAGTTCGAGCGGCCAGACGAGGTAGTTCGCGCGAAAAGGAGTGAACGACGCCGGTAATAAAGACGAGAATGATAACATTTCAATCTGTAAAAATGAAGNTATATATATATATATATATATATATATATATATATATTGCAAAAGAATCTCTACTGTGGCAAGGACTAATTGAGAAAGAATCTTTATTTTCATTTTTATACAAGTGGGCCAAGTTCACTTTGAATTTTGTGGTTATTTTTGGCACATACGTTTTGATTTATTTATTAGGTGAGAAGGTTAAGTCACAAGTAATAATCTGAGCCCACTGAAAGAGATTCCCCGTTTGTCCAAAACTTCGAGAGCAATTATTGCTTGGACCATGGTCCACCGTAGACCGATATATCCCGAAATCTATAATAGAGAGTTTAAATAAAAATATCTATTAAATCATTGTTAGAAATAAATTGACCATTTTAAGAGGTTTTAAATGGTACATATATTTTGCATTTATTCGTCGTATCTACTTGATGGTTGATATTCGAAATTTTAAATACAAAAATTATAGATACTTTACATTTATGGCTAAAATTAAAAAATATATATATATATATATATTACTGCTATTAATATTATATCTAAAAAAGAGAAAAAAAATGCTTCAATTGCTTAACTTATCCAAAAAAATTTGAAACTTTTTTCTCTTGTTATATGACAAACAATATATACCGGTAGCTAGAAATTTTATCAACAATTTAAATCGAACACAAATTAATTATTCCCGTAGCAATTTTTTTCACTTTTAAGATTTTGTATATTAATTCACAATTTTAAAAAAAAAGTGCATGCAATGTGGGCCACTTTCCTTCTATGAAAAATCTGAATAATTTTTACTTGAATAATTTGAAAATTATAAACCACATCCACTAATTTATATTTTGATTTTAAAGTCTCTGAAAAATCGACACTAAAAGTAGACCAGGTTCTTTGCTGACGTGGTAGACCGTGTCCTCGCAATTTATCACGCCAAATACATGACGGCTGCGCCTGGCGTTGCCACCTGGCACCATCATCCACCGTCCATTTTCCCCTTAAGAATCCCCATCACCACCGTTTACTTGTCTCTTTTTCTTTTTTTATCTCTCTCTCCTCTCTCTCTCTCTCTCTCTCTTCACTTGGGAGCATCGGAGGAAGAAGCCTCATCCTCCAAGGTAATCTCTCTCCTACTCTTATTTTTTTTTTTATTATTATTATTATTATTGTTGTTGTTGTTGTTTCAAGCGATAATATTTTTAATTTTTTAAAATTAATTTATGTTGAAGAGAGAATACGTGAGGAATCAGCTCAATTAGAAGTGATAAATTTTTGTTGGGTTTTTTTTATTAATTTCTGTGGGCGAAAATTTAGTGAAAATTTGGCTTAATTGGGAATATGGGCTTTTAGGTGAGTTAATTCTTAATCCAAAGTGATAACTTTGTTTTTTTAAAAAAAATTTGTTAATTTCTGTTGTGGAAAATTACGCGAGGAATTTGGTAAAGTTTTTGGGCTTTTTTAAATTAATCTACAGATGATTGGTTTTGTTCTCTACAGAGCATAATTTTTCCCTATGACAAAAAAAAAGAAGGTACTTTGATGAGGATTAGTTTCATAATTACTATATTTTTGTACTTTGATTCCTCCTTTGGCTATTTGTGATGTGTAAATTGTATAATCATGTGATTTAGTCAGGAGATATTTAAGTTGTTGATGATGATGATCATAAAAGGGCCATCCATGATTGATGAGAAAGCTCAAACTAGTTCACCATACCACTTGATCCATGTACTTCATAAATTTTTCCGTGGGTGTGAAAATTCCCCGTAAAATGATATCAAGAGCTATATCTTAGTGGTTTCGGTAGCTTTGTGTGCTAATGAATGATATCTTAGCGGCTTCGGTCACTTCGTGTGCTAATGAATGACATCTTAGTGGTTTCAGTCGCATCGTGTGCTAATGAATGATATCTTAGTGGTTTCGGTCGCATCATGTGCTAATGAATGATATCTTAGTGGTTACGGTCGCATCGTGTGCTAATGAATGATATCTTAGTGGTTACAGCCGCATCGTGTGCTAATGAATGATATTTTGGAGCTATATCTCAGTGGTTTGATATCAAGAGTATAATTTGGATTTTCCGATTGTCTCTTTGTGAAAGCGACTTTCGATTCTAATAGTGAAAAAGGCATGCGGAAACTTAGACTGATTTTTATAGTGTCATTTTTGTGTGTGTGTGTTTTCTAGCTCTATGACAGAGGGCAGTGATCAAGCAATCGGAAGGCTTCCCGATCATCTCCTAATAGAAATTTTTGTTAGGTTACCGATCAGTGAATGGTGCCGTATTTCGTGTGTAAATAAGCACTGGGCCAATATATTTCGAGGAGAATGTTTGTGGCAAACGGCGATTGCCCGCACCTGGCCATCGGTGGGGAATCGTAAACGGTGGCCTGGCCCAATTCCTCGAGGCTCGGCTAAGAGGTGAGTTCGCTTAAAAAAAAAACATCTAGCTTTAGCTTTCACTTCATTTATACTTGATTCCAAATAAAATTTGATTCATTTGCGGATTTGCGTATGTACCCATAAATATATGCGGAATTTTGTAATATTTTTGTTCTCTTTTGCCTAATTATTATCAGGAGATTTGCGGCCTTATATGTCAGTGCAAACATAATTCCATTGGGTGGTGAAATCGATGAACTAGTTGGTCACACTTTTTTGTATTTAAAAGAGCAGCTCGAGCTTCCGTTAACACCACCACCTTCTAGCATACTTCATGGAACCATCATCGGTGAGTTTTTAAGTTATTTTTTTGCTTCATCTTTGGTTTTTATATTCCTCTAACGAGGAATAAGGGCACCTGAGATTTCGTCTTTTAAATTTGCATGTGTCTTTCTACGCTTTTTGGATATTTTGGACAAAAACTAAATTGCGAGAAACTAAATTGCTTAAACTGAAGCTTTGGGCAGATCAAACCCTCAAAGGAACTAAATTTTTAAGTAACCAAACAAATTTCTACTGTATGCATATTATTCTTTTCGCTAACAAGAGACGTCCTATTCTTTTGCCCCGCGAGCAGATCAATTTATCTCTTGTGGTAGGTCAAGAGACAAAGCCCACGAGCTCGCTTCGCAGGTATGGTTAGCAGTCATCAACAACTTGGAAGAAAACCAGCGGACTTTCGCACTGCTAAAGCGCTTCGCACAGGAAGGAGATGTAAGCATTTCCCTGCTTTTTCACTTTTTCCGAGTCCCATCACTTTAATCCTAGGGTTTCACTTTGCTCCTTAGACTATTAAGTTTGACATCCGACACGCCAAACTCTGAAAGCGTTATTTTCCCTCTTCGTCTGTAAACTGATTCAGTAATTTTAGTTTACTTACCACACATGTGCGAGTTCAGAAACTGAAGTAAACAGTATACAGACGAAGTCGCTCGCCATATTGGGATATTTTACCCATCAATAATCTACTAAACTGTACTGCAAAATCTTCGCCTTATTATTCCTTCTATCTTAATTAAATGCAGTTCTTCCTGCCTTACCCGTACTCGAGGTCGTACGTGGTATTGTCGAGGGTGTTCGAGAAGCTATTTACGGACTTTCGAGACTGCCTCACTCAAGCAGATTACTATGATGTTTTGGCCTGTGCAAAGTCTAGATTCCAGCTATTCCCATCCACGTGGCTGGGCTATTAGCATATGTTGTTTTTGGTTGTTTAATTGCCACTTTTACTTGTAATTATCTAAAAATTTATATCATGGCGACGAAGAAAAACAAGGAAAAAGAAATAACTGGTCTAAAACTTCCATGGACTTGTATCATGATATGTTACAATTGAATTGACTGGAAATTCAGCTGTATTACACCTGATTTCTCCAAAAAAACCGATATTGTATACGATTCTATTGAAATAAATTGTACATGTAAAATACTTGTATTGAAGGTAATTTGTATTGGTGATATGAAACCTCAAATAGGTGTGGATATGTATGTGATAAGAGTGTGTTGATGAAGTGAAACAATGCTGAGTTTCTTTTAATTTCTTTTTTAAAAAGAGGGTAAAATGTATAAGCAGTGACTGAGCTTTCAAAAAGTTGCAGTTGGATCCCTAATCTTTTTCTGAAACAAACAAGTTCCTGAGGTTCCCTATTCTATTAAAAATTCATGAATGTATTGGCTCTTTGATGCTAAGTTTGTAACAATATCTCACCAAAATTGGTGAAAGGAAAAGAGGGGAAAAATTACATCTTAGTAAGGTTCAAAAATTGCTGCAAATTTAAGAGAGAGAATAAGAGAGAAAACAACAAAACCAAAAATTGGTGAAATGCCAAAAAGAAATTAAAGCCACTGGAAATTATCTTTCATTACTTTTATATTTTGCAGACAAAATTAATAGCTTGCGATAATTTTTTTATTTCTAACGGCTTTGTCAGATGAAAATCCATACCTGCGAGAATTGTTTTCTTCTCTTCCTCTGGAGTTGCATGCCCAGTTAGAGCTATGATGGGAATGTGGATGCCGTAACGCTTTTCCTCTTCACGTATGTATTTTGTTGCTTCATAACCATTCATTATTGGCATCTGTATTTTTTTAAAAAAAAATCAGTACAGCAAAACAATTATAAAGTATGTATCTTTTGTAGCACAATCTTAAGTCAATACTGAAATAAGAAATAATTTGAAGTTTTTGTTATGGCAAGAAGCAGATATATCAATTTAAAATAATACAATTCAAATAAACATACTCATTATAGTGTCATACCTCACAATCCATCAGAACAAGATCATAGAGGAAGCTTTTTGAACTCCCCTGTACTTCATTGATTCTATCATGGAGATCACTTGCAGTGTCTTTCAGAGCTCTTTTGATTAAATTCAGAGCTTCAAGACCGTTTTCCGCAGATTCTACAGTCGCTCCAAAGCGCGAGAGCATGGTTTTCGCAAGATGGCGCAGAACTGATGTATCTTCCGCTAGCAGAATGTGCATTCCATTTAACGGTTTGTCGCCGTCGGCAGTTTGCTTCGATGTAGATGCTTCTCCAACGTGATGGCTTGGTTGATGAAATTCGGGCAAACTTTGCGCTTTGCTCGCGATTTCATCTCGAGAAAAATGGCCTTCATATGTTCTTTGGAACTCATGTAGAAGCCTCAAAAGTGCACACAAACGAGAACCATGAATCGGCTTTCGCAGTATAAGATCACAAGATACCTGCTTGAACTTCTCAAGGTCGGCAGAAGAGGTATTCAAATCTGCCAAGTAAACAACTCTTCGTGAAATATGAGGAGTGCTGTCGATAAAAATTCTTAAATGCGAGTATATCTCTGAAAGATTTCCATAAGATAAATCGATGATGACGAGAACATGGATTGCAATTCCTCCAGAACTCGGTTTTTTCGCGCCATTTCTCGCTGTCGTGGGCAACGGACTAGAAGAGCATTCTATCTCTGTATTACTATTCTGCGACATTGTTCTGCAAAATGATAAAGAATCAGATTTTCCGGACGAACTGGCGTTATGCTTAATGTTCTCAAATGTAGAGTAAAGAAGATCAATATTCTGAATCCTCCACACTTTTACTCCAAGGCTCTTCATCCACCTTTGCAGGATTCTTGCAGTTTCGTCGCCTTCAACGAAAAGTAGGGTGTGAACTCCTTTTGTACTAAAACTTTCTCCAAATGCTAAGGCTCGATCGGCGCATTGATTTATTCCACTTCTACTAATATTTTGATCTGTTCTTAGAAGCAATTTATCTGCTGCACTTTCTTTTGCTTCACTTTCACCAAAGGTTTCACTTGATTTCATAAATATATTGAATCTGAAGCAAGTTCCTGATTCACCAGGCTCTTTGTCTTGAATGCTAATCTCGCCGCCCATCAAACGTACCTAAAAATGAGTAATTAGATGAACGCGCATGTGACAAAAAATCTAAGTTAATTACGAACTATAAAGACTAAATTGCTGACAAAATTGAAATCGGAAAGAGGGAGACTAAAATAGAAGTGATCCATGAACATAGAAACTTACAAAAGATTGGACAATTCCAAGTCCTAGGCCAGTTCCTTCTTGCCCTTCTTTAGATGATTCTTTAACTTGAACATAATTCTCAAACACGGAAGCTCTCTTCTCCTTAGGAATTCCTACACCTGTGTCATCGACTTCAAAGATGAATTCGATTGAATTCGAATCATGCTGATCCGAATTCAGGTTCTGAAGATCAACATAAGCTCCATTTTTAGAAAAGTACGTTGATAATAAGCCAAATATTTTTGAAAGGCGGCACCCATATTTAGACGAAACTTCAGAGCTTTTTACTGTCGGCTTTTTCGCCCACGCACGAACAACGATCGATCCCACTGATGTGAATTTTACCGCATTCCCTATCAAATTATCCATAATTTGTTTCAGCCTTTTGAAATCTCCTTTCACGATTGGCGACTTCAAGACCGAGCAATCGCAAGGATCCCAAACTATCTCCAAGCCTTTTTTAAGAGCCACAACATGGAAAATATCAATCGATTCTTCGATTACTTGAACCATGTCGAACTCAACTTCTTCCAATTGCATCTTTCCTGCTTCCACTTTACTTGTGTCAAGTATGGTATTCAGTATTTCTGTCAAATGATCATCCGCAAATGGTTCATCAGTAACTCATGTAATGTGATAATTCAGAATAAATCGAAATACTGATGAATTGAAACTAGCTGAGTAATTAAGCATCAAAACTGAATAATCTATTATGCATGCACATCATAAGTTTATTGCACCATATTTGGCAAAGTTGTTCCTCCAGTAATAACTTTCTGTGTAGAACAATATAGTGTTATCAAATCTTTATTGCGCATGATAAGAATTTTCCTCTCGACATAACATCATGCGCAAGTCATTGCGGTGACTTGAAGTCTCAAGCATTAGAAGAAAAACCATATTATAAAAAGGGCATTTAGTACTTCACCTAAAAGTTTCAATGCACAAGTTTTCATTTGCTCCAAGTTTATGTCGAGTTCCGATTGTGGTGCGACATCCCTTCGGCAAAACTCGATCAGGCCAGTAATACCAGCAAGTGAATTGCGCACGTCATGACTGGCACTAGCAAAGGCTAAACTTTTGTTCATACTTTTCCGCTCTGCTTGCTGAACTGCCTCCTTTTGCTTGATGAGGTTTGCGCGTAAGAGCACTTCTCGTACTCGTGATCTTTTGAACAGCCATAAAATGATGTAGCTCCCAAGAATTACCACAAAAATCATAATTGATAGTAGGACAAGAATAATAACCTCCATTTCTTGAAATGGTTGCAGGATCTCTTTAAAAGGGAGAAATAATGCAAAGACCTGCCGCAGAAATGAAAGTTAGCTGAATTAGACAAGAAATTTAGTTGCTTACAGGATAAACTTATATTTAAATAATAAAACAAAATCATAAGAAACTTAGTGACATACCAATTGAAATCCTGAAACTTCGGAACAAGTGTAGGCAATTTTGCATCTTGTATCGCTCACGCCAATTGGACTAGTACTTGAAGTAGAACAGTTACAAATATGGCTGATGTACTTCTCCATCTCCGTGAAATTATTTCGATCTGATGAAAGAGTTAGCATTGTATTGTTTTTCAATGTATGATACCTGTGCAGAAGCCTATTTTGCGCTGAAATATTAGTACCATTGATATCCAAATATAAATGCCCTTCGAAAAGGTCAATATCGAAAATATGATCCACGAAATCATTCACATAAACTCCGAATGAAACCAATCCTAACTCCGCAAATGGTGCTGCAAAAATGAGCATTTGATCTTTGGGTTTGGTGAATCCAATTTCGAGTGAAACATAACCACCTTTTGTACCATTGAATACATCATGGAGCCAATGTGTGACATTAGGCATTTGGAAAGGTAGAACAACCGCATCTCCGAGGGGATCGCCTGTACTTTGATCGGCCGACTGGCCGTACCACCTATGTGAATCTGAATTATTCGATGGTCGCGATGAATTGGAGAAAAGAATACTGATCACGCCATACTCACGGTAATAAGAGAAAACAAGCCCATCTAGCCCAACATAGGATACTTGTGCCACCAAAGGGTTCATTGCTAGTGCCATGAACAGCTTCGGCGCAACCTAAGAAATCAAGAAACAATTTTCTTATTTTTTATCAATTTCCTCGGCATAAATAAATACGAGTCAATTGCATCACTGGCCCCCTAACTTTGAAATTTTCAGATTTATAACGTTTATTATCTGCTAATAAAACTACCACGTAAGCAGCAAACAATATTTGTCACCTCAGCACCAAACTTTGTCACGTGACAATTTTTGTTAAATAATAGAGTTTTTGACGGTGGATACTCAAATGAAATAAATAATAAATGTTAGGAACCTGATTGTGAAAACCAAGTAAAGGTTATGGACAATTGGAGTCATTAAGTTCACAAACAATATAAACGAAGCCATATTATTCAAACTAAAAGTATGGAAAATGAAAGAACTGTGACCTTGTTCTCGATATCGAGAAAGGAGAGGTGTTTGGGTGAGCCAAGAGCTTCTGCTACAGCAAAAGCAGATGCATTCACTTGAACTAAGAAATGCGCACGATCTACAACATTGTTGAGCAATGCCACTTCCACATTGTTAGCTGCATCTTCAAGGGTTTCATTTTCATGTTTTGTTGTGAGAAGAAATAGAGAGATCACACTAATACCAAGTACTACAACCACCTGCATAATTAATCAGAGAAAAAGATTAATTACAGGGCGCACTAACACGCTACTCCGTAAAAACTCCATCATGATTGTGAATCTCACTTTAAATAATAATAATAAAAGAAAAGGTGAAACACACACAGAATGGAGCTTTCACAGAGTAATTTGTTTCTATGCTCATATTATTACCGCAAAAATGATAATTAGGAGAGGCTGCTCCGTGAGTCTCGTTCTTCTTTGCTCCATTGGGGGAAATTAACAAGTAGACTCAAGGGGCCAAAATTGCATTAAAAATGCTTAGGTATCATAGTACCTATTAGATTAGAAAACCATGTTAATTTTTGGTCAATCAAGGAAAGATAACTCAATTATTGTAATTTCAATTGAGTAGGATAGATACTGCTATGTACTTAATTATATTTCTAATACATGAACCTTAAACCAAGTACCAGTTTCGCACCCACACTTAAAAAGTTTGTAATGAAGAGTTACAATCAAATACTTCTGGTTTTCTAAACTAATAACAATCAAATTCTTCTTCTATTATTCTTCATATCTAAAATAAAACAATGTTCTAAAAGCCCAAAAGCAAACTAACTTTCGGTTAGGTATATATCCAGCGCACATCGTGGATAATATGATATATGTTTTGAATATATTAAAGTCTAGTTTGATATTGTGGTGGCTAAACACACCAGGTTTTATATTCTGAAAAATTTTAAAAAATTCCAAGGTGCTTTTGAATTTTTTAGACAAATCAACACCGTAAAATCATGTGCGTTTGAAAACACGATTGCTTCTGCCCCAACTTCTAATTCTTTTTTTCTACTTAGAATTATTCTAATTTTTGATAAATTAAAATGCAATAAAAAGAAGCATAAAGTTGGAGAGGGATCCATTTTGAAGTATCCTATAGTTGAGGGTGGTCTCCATTCATTTTTACTAGATGAATTATTAGTAGGGAGAAACTTTTCCAATACTAAAGAAAATTAGATGAAAATAACCAAAAAAAAATCAAATGAAACAATTGTAATGTGCTGATATGATTATGTGAAGGCATTAAAAACTTTTTTAAAAAATAGCGCGAAATCTTAAAACAGCACGGACCGCGAATTAAAGCACGAGAGAATTGCAAACAAGGTTAAAAGTTGGTGTCTAAATTTGAATCCTGCTATGTACCAAAAAAGATATTTGCATATCAACCACGAACATTTAAGAAAATAATAAAAAAATAAAAAATAAAAACTTGTACAATTATATAGCATGAGAGAATAGAAAAGCAACTCACCAAATTGGGGTGGAACGATTAGAGCAGAGATGATAAGTGGGGTCTCTTAAGAGTTATATTTTTAATTTTTTTTTTATTATTATTGTTTCAAATTATCAGTTAAATAATAAGATTTTGATTAATTTGGAAGGTTTTGATGGCTCTCTCATAATACTACTATATTTATTGTATCTGATTCTAATAATTAAATGTCAATTTTGGTAAGAATTAGCTTGTTATATATTAGTGATACTATATCAACAACCTTCAATATCTTCCTTACCATATACAAGTATATCTAGTGAAAATTGAAAAGTAAATACATTGAATTTGTTTTCAAAATTTTTAAATAAGAAAATTGATTATTGATTATTACTCGCGTCAGGAAAAAAATTTAAATCCATAACCCTCGTTTATTAACTGTATCAGCAATTGTATCAGCACGAATATAACTCAATTTTATTTCTCTGAATCCTCTTGAGGATTGTTTAGTATCTGTATTTCCAACCATCGAAGACAGGCAGATACTAGAATTTGAACTTCGCCTCGAAAGATAATGAGAGAGTCATACGTAAACTTAACACTTCTCCTCATAATTTTCCTCATAATTTGAGGCAGCGATACGACGAATCCCCCGCTTACTTCAAATTTCCCTCCTATATTGTGTCAGTTACAAATAATAACATATATTTTTTTAAAATCATGCCGAATGCTCTCAATCTCCCCCTACATTCAACTTCAATCACAAAAAGAAAAAAAAAAAAAAAAAAGAATGTTTTTTTAAGCCTTTTCCGGTCCACGGATGAAGTGGTGGACCGGGCCTACTAAGTGGCGTGGACCTAGGGAGGCTAGTAGGGGTAATTTGGTAAATAGACATTGAGGCTCTCTGTAGTGGGTGGTGGCGTGGGCCCGCCCCCTCTGACACTACTCTCTCTCCCTCAGCGTACGTTTCCGCGCGCCTCCCCAAGCGTTCGTACTTTGAACACCGCGCTCCCGATTCCTCGCCCCGATTTTTTGGGTAAACTTTAAAAATAGTCCCCGTACTACCCTATTTATGTAAACAACCAAGTTCCTTTTTTTTTTTTTTCTTTTTTTTTCTTTGTCTCATATGTACATAAGTTTTTAAACTTTAATCACTATAAAAAAAATAAAAATATTTTATCTTATTTGAACTATCCATACTTTTTACTTAGATTTTTTTTGACTACACAATTGCTTTTCTAATTAAACCCTTAACTATTAAAAATTATTTTTAGTACCAGATGTATAAGTACTTCTTATATACCACACATTCAAAAACTCAGTAACAAAAATCTCAAAATAAAAAAACCTAACTAATTGAATATATTAGAATATATTTATAAGTGTATATATCCTAAAAATAAAAGTAACATAATTCTCACAAATTAAATAATATCTTTTTCTTATCATTAATTATTAGAACTACTAAATATCTTAGTAAAATTTTTTTAATTTCTTTTATTTATAAATGGGCTATTTAGATGGTGTATATCATATTTATCTAATTAAAATTTTATTTCAAAATATTAATTGTTAAAAATTAGGTGTGGTGCATAACAAATAGGGACAGAAAAAAAATAATTTTTTCTAATAAAAAATTACTATTTTTATCGGGTGTGTAAGTACATCTCACACACGACATAAATGAAAAATTATAAATTTTGTGATCAGAATTTTAATACCAAAATCTACCTTATTGAATAAATTTTATAGTATTTTAAAAATTTACGTATGCAAAATTATAAATTTTAGAGATCTAATTTTTCACAAATTAAAATCTAACTTATTACGGCTACATGATTCCTCTGTATGAATTTTCAAACTAAGTAATTTAGATGAGGTTCATGAGATGTGGGGATACATTGGGTCTAGGAAACAATTTCCCCTAATTATTTGCCCCTTAACACTATTAACCCCCTACGTTTAACTAATTAGCAAATTACCCGCTTCTTAAACCTCTCCCGCGCCGATTAAATGCAAAAAATCGCCTCGCGATCCTCGTGCTTCTCCTCGCCCCAATTCCTCGCCATCTTCGTCGTCTTCTTCTTCCACTTCTCTCCCCTTCTCCCAAATCCTAACACTAACCCTAACCCTAGCCTTTTGCTCCAACAATGGGTTTCTAGGGTTTGGGGAGGTTCCGCAAGTAGAATGCAGTCGCCTCGTCTCCGTAAGCTGTAATGTAGCCGATACTTCGATTTTTCCGATTTGGGGAGTTGCATTGTGGGTTTCTAGGGTTTTGGATCTCCATTTGGGGTTCTTCTTGGGTTTTCGGATCTCTTTAGCTTCATCTTGGTTTGTGCATAAGCTCTTACAGCTCGATTTCTAGGGTTTCGTATCTCCATTTGGGATCTCCCTAGGGTTTCTCGCATCACTTCTTTGTTTGATGAGCCGTGGCTTGGACTTCGCCGCGGATCTCGAAGTTTCCAGCGATCTCTTCCTCCTCTTCTTTCTCTTCGCCCTCCTACTCCTTTTATCCTACCTCCTCTCTCTCTTCCTCTTCGTTCTCCTCCTTATCCTTTCCCTTTCCCGTTTCTAAAAAGAAAAGCTATAACCTTTTTAAGAGAAAGAGAAAAAAGGTGAGATTTTTTTTTTTTGGATTGAGCTTGATCCACAAGCTTAGTATGGATTTCTTCAAGATAAGGAGGTTTCGGAGAATCCGAAAGCAGGGAAAGTACGCAGACGAAGAAGCAGAAGACCCAAATGCTGGAAACCCTAATTCGACCGCCGATGCATCGAGCGATGCGATCTCAGATCCGATTTCAAAACCAGCTGATCCTTCGGACCCTGCTATCGAAGCTGAAGATGACGACGACGACGACTTCATCACGAATGAGGTGAAGCGGAGGTTGAAGGAATTGCGGAAGAACAGTTTCATGGTGCTGATTCCTGAAGAAGAAGGGTACCAGGAAGAAGAAGAAGAAGAGGAGGAGGAGGAAGAAGAGAGTAGTTCTAGCGAGTGGAGGGAATCGGAAGTGGTGGACGGGTATCCGTGGTGCGGATTTGATACGTTGTATGATAAATATTGTGAGCGGATGCTGTTCTTTGATAAAATGAGCTCCCAGATTTTGGAAGAAGCAGGTAAACCAAAAAAAAAAATGGCAGGGGATGGATGATATGGTAATATTTAACTGCAGTTGTTGAGTTGTTGCTTTCTTTTGTACAATAGTTTATTCATACCCGGGCATTGAGAAATCTAACTATTTATATCTAATGCGACTACTTATTTCCATAATATGCGTATTGTGTCGCATTTATGTGCTTGTGCAAAGGGTATTATGTTTGTGCTTGTGCAAAGGTCCCTACTGTGTGGGAAAATCTTTTACTTGATAACTCTGTTCAATTTGGCAGCAGTTTTGGATTTTGGTTGCGGTCAATGCATGCGAATATGCGATTCTTCCCTTTGCTTGCTAATTTGATGCATGCACGTAATGAAACAGGATCAATGGACATTAGTAAAAAGTCACCAAGATCGTCATCTAAGAAGCTGGCGTTGACCCTCCGCAACCTCTCTTTAAAGAAGAGAGATGGGCTTCAAGAGGACTACGAGCAATTACAGCAACAGCAGAATGAGTATGACCCATATCAGACGCTTGAGGTTGCATATGTCGCACAAGTCGCTTTAAGCTGGGAGGCTCTCCATTGCCAGTATGTGCAGCTGAGTCTGAGGATCTCGTCACAGCCTGAGAATCCGACCTCATATAGCCATGCTGCTCAATTGTTTCAGCAGTTTCAAGTGCTTTTGCAGAGGTTTATTGAAAATGAGCCCTTCGAAGAGGGTTCAAGGGTCAAGATTTATGCCCGGACGAGGAGTTCTTTCTCCAAGTTACTTCAGGTTCCTACTTTTCAAGGTAAATTATGAGAAATCTCTTATGTTTATTTTATTGTTAATCATTTCTATAATGTAATAGATCTCTCTCTCTCTCACGGAAAGTTAATCAAAGCTTATATTGGCTTCAGAATTGTCTCCTAGCGCAAACTTGACTAAAATCATTTTCATGTTATACTTTACCGTAAGTTAATTTATTTCGATATCTTCTTAGGTCATCATATAGTGTGTACTTGCTCAATTAGCATATATCAAGTTTTGAGTATTTAATTTAATGGAAGATTAATTTTGTAATAGAAAATTTACTGGTATTAAATGCATAAGAAATAGCATTGATCACCCTCCTAAGCCATTTATGACTGTATGCATGGCACTGTCAGGGCAAAATGGTCTGTGGTGAGTAAAAGCATGTATAAATTTTGTTCAGAAGAAGTCAAAGGTTTCTAAAAGGTCAAAATGGCCTATGGTATCTTTGAATATGATTTAAATTGCAAAACCTGTTGTTGTCTGATCTTGTCCTTTCAATTGAGCGCACAATGGACGACACATTTGCTAACTGCATATAGCGAGTTCTTTATCCTTCTTATGCTCATCTTTGGAAGTTAGAACATGGTTTCTATTATTCTCTTTATTTTTGAGAGTCAAATATATGTTTTCTACTTTCTATACTACTATTTCTTTTTCGTTACCTTTCTTAACGGAGACTACTTACTCGGAGAAGAGTATAACATGAATGATTTATGGTGTTTATTTGCATGTTATTACAATCTTTTGTACCATAGTCATGCATAGTGGTTAGGGTAGGTTTTAAATGCAAGGAACTAACTTCACCGGAAATTCTGTGCATGTTGATTATGGTAAGTTACCTAATCTGGATAAGGAGTACTTCATATTACATGTAATCTGGATAAGAAATGGGCTACATATTGTTACTGAGTTGTGGTTTAACTTTAATGTGGAAACTTGTGTTAGTGCTGTGTATAGACTTTAAATTTGTATATTGTCATTTTGTTGCTGAAGTCGAGGAAACTTTCTTTTAGGAGATCAAGTTTTTGGTACTATAATTTTCAGAATAAATACTCTCAGGTTCGGATCAAAATGGAAATGCAGAGGACAACATGGAACAGGCAATTTTAGCCCCTGATCTCATAAAAGTAATGGAGGAGTCGATCCTAACCTTCCGTCTTTTCATAAAGAAGGACAAGAAAAAATCAGATTCCTTTTATGGGGCCCATAGCCATGCAGGAAGCTCCCTTCAACAGGTTCAAGCTTCTCTTGATAAGGTGTGCTGCTACTCTTTTTCCTTTTCCTTTTCGTTTTGAGAAAAGTTAGTATACTATTTGATTCATTCATTAGGAAAATGAACTAGGCAACAAAAACTGAGGCTACTAGAAAAAAACCACTAGAATTTTTCAGCCCAAAACTCCAACATCCTACGAATATCCCTTAGGATCTGTGTCTGAACTCTGCTGCATGCTCTATAATGCAATAAATTGATCGAAAAGGCTTCTTTGCATATCAGTGGGGAAAAGCTTCTTTTCCAACAGTTCTTAATTTCTTTCTCTCTTAACGAACTTACCTTATACTTGTCCTTTGGCAAAGCTCTGCTGCATATCTGAACCGACACCTAAGTAGGTATCTTTTGTATTCTTTCTGATTTGACAACTACCTTGTGAAGATATCTGAATGCGGCCTTTTGATTATATCCACAGGAAGTCATCTATTTGCATCTATCCAAATTAGGCTTTTCGATATATATCCATAGGGGTTATCCATGTGAATAACTCTATCAGAATTTAAAATATCAGATTTTAACAGTCCGTTGTTCCATATCTCCACAGAAGGAGATGAAGGTGAAAGAGCTGTTCAAAAAGAAGAAAGGATACAAGAAAAAGACCTGGCCGGCAACGTGGGAGGAGGTGGAACTCCTCTTTGCTCTCGTGGACATAAAAGTCATTTCTAGGGTTTTGAGGCTGGCGAGGCTTAGTAAAGAGCAGCTGTTATGGTGCGAGGAGAAGATGAGCAAGCTCGATCTCTCCGATAACAGGCTCCGAAGGGATGGTTCTCCGATCCTTTTCCCTTGTTGATGGTATCTATTTCCTCGAGCCTTTTTATGCCCGATTTCCTGCTGTAGGATTTACTACTAGTATTTTTATCGATTAGGAATTTGGCTGCCTTATTATATGTAAATGGTAAGCAGAAGAAACCAGAAACATATCTAATGCAGTACCCTAGCAAAGCCAATGTTCTTAGAAGGGGAAACTTGTTAAATTGCCTCATATTTTATCCTCATCATTGTCACCAATTGTGTTGGCTGGAAATGGGTATCTGATTAACTTCATTATCTGTTAAAGTAATGAACTTCAGAGTTAGATTACACTTGTTTATTACCTTATTTTTCCTTAGCCAAAGCTGCATTAATTTACTCCACCAAGGTGGTGTTATTATTAGTTTAACATTCATAGTGTGACAACAAACATGACTTATATTTTTCCTTGACATATTTCCTTGATGCACTTTAAAGAGTGTCACAACAAGATAAACATGCTTGGGATATTGTAATTGAAAATAAAAGTAGCCCTCGTAAGATGAAATTGCATGCAAATGTTGTAGTTTGTAATATGTCACAATTGGTGAAGCTTGGGATTAAGTCAAAAGCTAAAAAGTTCCCTACGTTGTTATTTGATAGATAGATATATAGGGGGGGGTTTTGGCTAGAACACAAAAACCTCTTCCAAACTTTATTATTGCACAGTTTATCCTACATATTATATACTATACCTACTATAACTTTATTATACTCTTAACGATCGATTGAGACATGTGTAACTTTGTAAAGCCTACTTTTTTTTTTAAATTAAATCTCTATTTATTAAATAAATAAGAGAACAGCATATTTAGTTACCATAAGGGTGGGCCAAGAACTGTCATATTTGTTTATTGCCCCCCTTTGTACCACTTTTGTAAGCAAACAAAAAGAACTTTGTTTGTAATATGAACACCAGCTAAATCCCATGTACAAACATTGGACCCTCTCTAATGGGCCACTCGCTAGTTTATATAATCCCAACAAAATATAGTAGCTTCTACGTTCCGTACAGAACCAATTCATTTTATTTTGTCGATGGGTGTATGTACTAACCTTGTAGTTTTGCACAATAGATTCACATGTGCTCTGTGTGTGCCTTAATTACGTTTGGATGTGCATATCCCTACCATCAATGGTAACAACAAGATAAGATTCTTCGTGTGTCCTAAAATTAAGACATGGTTGCGATTTTTTTTTTTTTTTTTTTTTTCAGTGTGGTATGGATCTAACTAGAGGTGAATAGTATATGTATAGTACATAATAATACCCTTTTTATGTAGTGGCATCCTATGGAAGGAGAACTTTTGCGCGCACCCGGCGCACCACATCAGTTGTGCGCCACACTAGACATTAAACGTATTTCACCAAATTATGTATTTTTCAAATAAAATTGAAAGTGGAGATGAGATAAAGGGAGATGAGATTGCGATGCATAGCTGACGTCGTGGACCGGGTATAAACAATAATTTCATAATTTTGTGTTGTGATGTGTCAATGATGGGGACCATGGCCCTTTTCTTTATGAAAATTTGAGAAAAAGTGGGGGTGACTTATTCATGAATTTCTTTTTTGGCTTAATATTTTGTCCAATTATTCACCATTTTTCAGTAATTGTGATAGAACGAAACAAATCGAGAAATGGAAAACAATTTTGCTCATCTTTAACTCGCTAATAGTTATTGAGATGGGCCCTTGATTAGTAAACTTCAAAAAGGTAAACAAACTCTTGTATGGATATGAATATGATTTGCGACCTAAAATAAAAAATAAAAAAGAAAAGAGACTAAGATATTGAAAAATAACGTTTAGTTATTGGATCATTCAATCCAAATCTAATAGATTATCACTTACGCTAAACCTAAGAATGTGCACATTTTTTTAAGAAAATCCAAAGCATTGGGGTAATTAAGAATTTTTTTTTTTGGGTTTCTTTTTTGGGATGGAGGGATGGTTCTTGGGATCCGAATCCGATAAATTAGAGCGGGTTTGCATCGGAATTCCCACCTAATGATGCTAAATATAAACTTGCTTAAATGCGTTCATTATTAGGCAAAACTAGGAAAGATCAATAACAAGGGGCTTTTTTGCAAATAAGTCCAAAATTGGTATATAATTCTTAACAAGGAACCCCCCCTCCCCTAATTAAAGGCACCAAACATAGCTTTTTTATAGATGGACACGAGAATCTTTTTCTTTTTTTTTTTTATTACCCACTTTTGCTTTCCACCACTTTATCTTTTTGAAAATTCCCATGCCTTGTTGCCTCACTTTGCATCCCTTTCAAAGGCGCACCTTTTCCGGGGTGCATTTTGTTAATTTCACCCAAAAATGAAAAAAAAAAATCTCTCCCAAATCCTCTACTAAAAAACCCATTAAAAACATCCTTAAATGAGGTTTAAATTTTGAAACAGGAAAATCCCGAATCTACCCCTGGGCTAGGACTATGGTGAGGAGCACACGGAGGGGCATTTGTGGAAAAAAGCAAAAGACGTGCTGTAACGTACAATTAATTCCCAAGAAAGGCATCAGTTCTCTTCGCACGCTTTAATCCTCGTACAGTATTACTTACTGTTCCAAATATACGGCCGAGATTTCATCCTCTTCAATATGTGACTTTTCTCAGCCGTACGATTAGAATCGACGCTACAAAATGCAACGGCTATGTGCGTGGACTCACATTGGTAACTAATAAATAGGAAGAGGGGGAGGGGCATTCCTGTGATTTCCTTCAAGTCCAGGGGCATAGTTTGAGATAACCCACACTCTCCTCACTCCCCTCCCGTGCTCTCCTTTTTTCTCCTGAGCTGGAATTTCTCCTTTCAACTCGTTTTGACCGTTGCCCCCACTCCTAGATCTCACTCTCTCTCTGCCACAGTAGTGTAAGCTCTTTCCCTCTCTCTCTCTCTCTCTCTCTCTCTCTCTCTACCCTTTCTCTCTCTATCTCATCAATTTCTCTCTCATCAATCTCTTCTTTCACAACCCAGGTATTGTTGTAATCTTATTACAACCAAAATTGGATTTTTTTCCCTGATTTTTTTAATATATTTGTCTCAACCATGAGACTATAAAGTGTGTATGTTCCCCTTTTTTTTAATTCCAATTTAATTTAATGGTTTTATTTTGATTTTATTTTATTTTGTTACTGTTTAGTGTCTCTGTAATTTTGTCCTGTTTTGCTTCTTCCACTTTAAAGTCATTAACAGTACAATTCAGCATTCCAATGCTATCAGCTTCTTTTTTTTCTTTTATTTTTCCTTCTTTTAAACTCAATTAAGTGGTTGAGCCCTTCATTTTTCTTGATGCTTATTTTTTTTTTTAAAAAAAATTATGTCCTTGTTTTTTCAACCTAAAGATGGTTCATTGATGCATTAGAATGATATGTTCTTCTCAAAGAAGCTTCTTTTCATCAGTAAAATGTTTTTGGGGCTTGTTTTAGTGTTTATTTGAAGCTATCTCTGTTTTGATTCAAGGAGTATTAAGAAAGGTACATAACTATCTAGCTTTTCCTCTTTTTTTTCTCCTTTTTTTTTTTTTTTTTTGTAAGTTTCTCTACAGTTCAAAACTGTAACTTAGCATGTGATTAGATCTTCCTTTTTTTTTTTTTTTTTTTAAGCATCAAATGCTTCCTTTTCCACTTTTTCATTTAATTTTGTGTAGATGGTTTCATTTAACTTCCCTTTGATATTCACCATGTTCTACTTTTGATGTGCTCCTAGCTCTGACGTAATATTAGTAAATTATGGTCTTCTTGTTTATCTCTTGTATCTTTTATGTGTTCCTAGCTCTGACATAATATTTCTTTATTTTACTTCTAGAATTTCTCTTCTCAATCTTTAGATTATAACATTATTTTTGTTTCATTTAGCATCTTCAACATTAAACTACTCTTGTTTTTCTGAAACTCCTTATCATATTACCTGCATATAGATTAAAATCTGAGTATTAACTTCTCTATAAAGAGTACTTACTGAATCCTCCAACTGGCTTGCTCTGATCTGAAGTATGAAGCATTCTTAAGAGGCCTTCGAAGAGATGGGATGTTCCGCTTCACGGCTAGAAGATGAAGAAGCTGTCCGGCTCTGCAGAGATCGGAAAAATTTCATCAAACAGGCGGTCGAGCAAAGAATTCGATTCGCCTCCAACCACATCTCTTACCTCCAGTCGCTTAAACGAGTATCGATGGCCCTCAACAAGTTCGTCGAATGCGACGATGATCACCATGATTTCCTCTTCTTGGACTCGTACATAACTCCTGTGAAAAGATTGAGCCACGACATCGATAAAATCCCTTCGAATTTGTCTGAGAAGAGAAATTTTCACATCTCAAAGTATTTAAAGTCAAGCGCGAATTCATCGGTTTCTGTTGAAGAACGGCCTCCGCCGACAGAAACTATAAGGATTAACTCTTATTACCCTACGGGAAATTACTATGGAATGGACGGTTTTTTGGGTTCGCCGATGAACAATTCTTCATCGTTCTTCACAATGGACTATGATGATAGGGCGAGGTACCCTCCGCCTTCGCCTCAAGACTCGCAATGGGATTTCTTTTGGAACCCGTTCTCTTCGATCGAGAATCAGGGATATCCTATTTTGAGCAGCTATGAGAGAGCTCTAGATGACGATGACCTCGCGAGGCTCAGGCAAGTCAGAGAGGAAGAAGGGATTCCCGAGCTTGAAGAGGAAGTAACCGACGAAGAACAGGAAGCGGAAGAACAACAAGAAGAACAACAGGAAGAAGAATTTGTCGAGATAGATGTCAAAAACGACAAAGTGAAATTTGAGGCTAATGAGAATCCTTCTGAAGATAAATTTCACGCTAACAACACAAAGCAAGTAGTGAAGGAATTTCGGTCCAGAGGTGTGCAGAGTGTTGAAGTGTCGAAAGAAAGCGAGGGGGTGGAAGTCAACATTAAGAAAGAGAAGGATGTGGTGGTAAGCAGAGGAGGCGGAGAAGAAACTCCCGGTTTTACTGTGTATTTGAATCGGAGGCCAACAAGTATTAAAGAGGTTGTGAAGAGAATTGAGGAACAGTTTATGAGGATCTGCGATGCTGCTCACGAGGTTTCAGTGATGTTGGAGGCGAGTAGAGCTCAGTATTCGTCAAATTCAAGCGAACTTGCTGGTATATTCATGGATTTTGATGCTAGAAACCAAACAAATTTTGTAATATTTAGGACGAATTGTTCAATTTGGTTCCAACTTTTTAGTTGTTGCAAATTTATCTACTATGCTGACTGTTAAATCGGATGGAAATGACCATTTAGGTACCAGGTAATTGCTATTTACCTGCCGCCTAAATGAATAAAATCCCAACACACAAATGTGAAGCCGAATTGTCACTTATGTGACACCTATGTGGTGCTTATGTGGACAGTTCCATCCAAACTAACATGGGAATTACACAGAAAAGATAAATCTGCAACAGCATGCAAAAGTTAGGGACCCAATTATAGCATTGCAAAGTTCGGGATGAACTAAAATAGCATAAAAATTCGAGTGCCTCCGATGCGATTTACCTGAAATTTTACAGTTAAATGCTTTGATAGCTTTTCTTTGAACCCGCTTAACTTGTTCTTCATCAACACGCAGTGAAAATGATGAACCCTATTGCATTGATCCGATCGGCTTCGTCTCGATCATCATCTTCGAGATTCTTTCACACTTCGTCCAGCTCAAGAGATGATGGCTACGAGAGCAGTAGCAGTTACTCCGACGACTCTTGCATGATATCTGGGAGCCACCAATCAACTTTAGATAGATTGTATGTATGGGAGAGGAAACTATATGAGGAAGTAAAGGTAAACCTTAATAGTAAGTCAGAATCAAGGCCTTTTTACGCAACAGAAAAAAAAAAAAAAAAAGAAGAAGAGAAAAGAATACTTTTGTTTTATGAATATGCGAAAACGTGATAGTCTCCTCAGGTTTGTAACTTTAGCTCAATTTTCAACTTCTAGAACCAAACTGCCGATCTGCAAAAGCCATGACGCAAAAATTTTGATTTACAGCGGCATATTTTTGAAAACTATGCATTGACCATAAAAATTTGCATCGTGGTCTTAAGACTTAGAACATGAGCTAAAGTTGCGAAATAGAAAAAAAGAAATGTTTCTGCAAAAAACCAAATGTGGGCCGTCTCTTCAATAGAAAAGGAGCTCTAGATCTCTGATGTTTTGCAATGAATTTTAACGTGCTTTTCCTGTTTAGGCCGGCGAGCGAACAAGAATAGCATACGAGAAGAAACTGAAGCAGCTGAGGAGCCTAGATGCGAATGGGGGAGAACCTGGTGCTGTTGATAAAGCCAGAGCAGCCATAAGAGACCTACATACCCGATTAAAAGTGTCGATACACTCGGTTCAATCCGTGTCGAAAAGGATCGAGGTTTTAAGGGACGAGGAGTTGCACCCGCAGCTTATGGAATTGATACAAGGGTATGTTCCTACTCTACTTTTTTCGTAAAACTGTCTATGGCTAGAATTAAGAGATAATCTATTACAATGTTCACTTTTTACGTCAAATCAATCGTAGAAGTTGTTTTACTGAAAAGCAAACTATGCAGAAGCATTTTATTGTAGATAAGAGTCATTCTTTTTCCTTTTTAAACTGCCAATAGTAGAATCAAGCATGTGAATATGAGGCAACACAATAACCTAATAAAAATGTAGCAAACTATTACAAACAAATGAGATATCTGACATGAGTAGAGATAATCACAATGTCATTTATTTGCAGTTGGTATTTCATTCAGTAAAATTCTTGCACTTTGTTACTATAACCTTCGAATAGATCCAAAAATATGTTACGTAATCAAATAGATCATCTAATGAGTTGTTAATTTTGATTGCTGTAGAAAAGAAAGAGATCACCAGTAGTGTTAGTAACCTCTTCTCTTTTTGCTTTTGTCTCCGACGCAGGTTAGCGAGGATGTGGAGGACAATGGCGGAGTGCCACCGCATTCAACGGCGCATTATAGACGAGGCCAAGCCCCTCTTCTTCTCCTCCTCCTCCTTCTCCTTTGCCTTTCCCCCTCCGCCGAGCGCCGCCGCCGCCGCCGCCGTTGCCCTAGAGGCGGAGCTCCGAGCATGGCGCTCCGCCCTCGCCGCGTGGATCTCCGCCCAGCGCTCCTACGCGCGCGCCCTCTCCTCCTGGTCCCTCCGCTGCTGCTCCGCCGCCTCCGGCGACGGTGCGGCGGCGCCGCCGCCCCCGGCGGCGTTCGCGGCGTGCGTGCACTGGTCGCGGGTCCTGGAGGCGGCGAGCGAGGCGGGGGCGATGGACGGGCTCGACTTCTTCGCGGCGGGGATCGGGTCGATCGCCNCGTGGTGGTGGGCTCGCCGGAAAATTCTCCGGCGGCGGCGGCGGCGGCGGAGGGGAGGGGGTTGGCGGCGGAGATGGCGGGAAGGGTGCTCTGCGCGGGGATGTCGGCGGCGGCGGGCTCGCTCGCGGACTTCGCCGCCGACTCCGCCGAGCGCCACGACGCCCTGCTCAAGCGGTGCGCCGGAGTGGCAGATTCGTAAATTTAGCCGCCCCCCCTTTTTCTTTTTTCTTTTTTTTTTTCGTTTTCCTTCGCCTTTTTGTCCCCTTATAAATAGAAATTTAGTTATTTCTCTTTCTACTTATTATTAATTTTAGTATACAACATATTAAACTATCTTTATCTCTCCAACAATATCCATCTATCTTCTATATTTATACATTATTTTTTCTAAAATTATCACATGGTAATTTTTCCTTCATTATTGAGTGTGGATTCCAACTCGAATCAGCTCAAGTCCTTCCTCTTCCTTTTCTTCTTCCTTCAGCTATTATCTTCGTTCACCACTAAGTACATTTCATCCTTTACCATTATTTTTTTCATCACCGTTTTTTTCTTTTTTGGTCGGTATTTTTTACTTTTTTTTTAATTATCGATTCGTTGTATCGCGCGGGTTAAAAAAAAGGAAATTATATGACACGCCGACGTGGTCGTTAAAAGCTATATTACGTGATGCTGCACAGATCTTGAATTGCAGCTATAGTATAAAGGCCACTTCAGTTTGATAGATAAGATTAGAGTGCGTATTACCGACCGTCCCTAGAGTAAGTGGCAAAGGACTTCGTGGTTGGTACCTGAGATCCAAGTTCGAATTCTAGTTGATTTACATTTCTAGCTAAGTTTATTTCTAAATGAAATAAACGAAACAGGTAGTGTGTTACCTATCTCTAAAGAAAAATATAAAAAAAAAAAAGATTAGAGTGCATATTTTATGAAACATAGTGCACTATCGTAAGTTAGGCAGGAACGCATACATAGTATTTAACTGGTAAAATATTCCTGTATCTACTAAAAAATATTATCTCTTTTTGAATTCAAATTGGGGAATATAATCGAATAGCCAATTGATCTTCGCAAATAGCAATTCTATACTATATGATATTATTATTTAATTACGTTATCTTAGAGGCTAATCTTTTGTTTTAATTAGTTAACACTGTAATTGTGCATGGGAGTTAAAATTTCAAGTGACGTGACGGACGTTGTAAATAGCTCAAAGTTAGATAGTGACAATAATAATAATAAAAAAGCAACATAGCGAAGGGGACTCAAGTGTCATTATTGAAAGTATGGAGGGCATAAATGTCATTTCGGAAGCAGCTTCAGCCCAAGGCATTAATAAAGTCGAGCGTCACGGTCGCTTGCGCCAACGCCGGTACACCCTATTCTTACCGTGTGTCGCGCTGTCCTCTCTCTACCGGCCGTACGATCACCAGAATCTTCTGATTCTACGGTTCAGATGAAACCCCGTGTGTCGCACATCAGCGGATTCTTCTGGGTGCTCCCAAAGAGCAACGGACGGACACGGGAGGGGCATTTCCGTCATTTCACGATACTTCACCCAGCAGAAATTTCCCAGGAGATAGAAAATCTCGGTGGACCGGATGCGCCACGTCACCGTAGACCGGGGGCCAATTCCACCTGAATTTTCAGTACAAAATAATAAAATATTTGGTTAAGTTCTAACTAAAATCAAGCCATTTTTATTTAAAATTAGAAAAAAAAAATTAAGCATTATATTATATTATTATATAATATATAATTTAAAATGCTACAGAGTTGCTGGCATGGTCTATATGCTGACGTGGTTGAACCAGGTTCAGCGAAGAATCCTCCAGGTTGGGGGTTTTAGAAGCGAGGTCTCGGGGCTCGAGCCGAGAAAGAAACTCAGGGTCGAGAGGACGACGACCTCTTTCTCTCTCCTCTCTCTCTCTCTACGACCTTTTTCCCTTTCGTTTTCGTTCGAATTTTACTGGAAAAAATCGATCAAAAACCCTCGCGATCGCGCCGTCGGGGGTTCGTGGGGGGACCCTAGGGTTGCGATCGCGACTCAGGAGCAGGTGAGGAAACCCCCCTCTCTTTTGCCCCTTTCTTGGAGCGTTTTGATTCGATGCGATGTGATCGGTTTAGGGTTTTGGAATCGGCTCAGGATTGTCGGAATCGATGTGGGGTTTCTCAAGCGTTGGGGGTCGAAATTGGGGGTTTTGCGTGTTGTTTAGTCCTTGTTTTTTGAGGGTTTTTGTTAGGGTTTGATGCTTTAGCGCCTGGGTTTTCTTTGGGTTTTCGGTGTTTTGAGCATCTTTTTTACCCCCAAAAATGGGCTTGTTTTGTGCAATTTTGGCATTTTGATCTCGGGAGGCGCGTGATTTCTACGTATATATAGATGATTGTTTGATTTCTTTGAGGAAATAGCAGTTATTTTGAGTTAAAAGATGCATCTTTGATTAGTTTGAGCTCTTACTTATCTACAGGATCTTATCTTTCATGTTCTAAAAGCTTCGTCCATCACTATCTTCTTCTTCTTCTGCGGTGGTAATTTTTAATCTTGAACACTTTGTCATCCTATCTAGTTATAATTTTACATCACGAAAATGTTGTTTGCCAGTAATTGTTGCTTAATTGTGATATAGGTACCTCTTTTCTGGCTGTACTGTAGTTCTATGCTTTTTTTACCCATAATTCATCACGATTTTGTTTTTCGACTGCGCCATTAGAGAATGGGAAATATAATATTCTGATTAATCCGATTAAATGCAATTGAACTTTAGAATTTATACAATATTTCTTCACATATTCCATTTCAGCAAAAGGACCCTCACAAACGAGAGATCCCCTTGGTGAAAGTGAAAAGATATTGTTTTTAAGAGATCAAAGCTGTAGAACTTTGTGAGCATCTCTGCTGAAGTATAATGGCAATGGAGAATCCTGTGAGACTAATAGGAAGTACTGGAGGAAGGAGCTGGCCTGTGAGTAAGGATGCTTTGGGATTCAATTCGTCTTCGAGTAATCTAGCTGGAGAAGAGTTGTTTCAGTCAAGTAGTGACAGAATATATGATACCTGGAGGAACACAATCCCTAATAGAAGCGGGAGTGCACCGCCTACCATGGAAGGGTCCTTAGCTGCACTTAGCAATCTCATAGGCCAGAGAACCACTAGCTTTGATTCCAATTTCGGAAACTTGAGCAGTTCAACTGCAAATTATGAATATGAAGAGCAGCTGCGTTCTGATCCAGCATATGTACAACACTACTTGTCCAAGGGTAACTTAAACCCTAGGCTTCCGCCGCCTCTAATCTCACGAGAGGGACGACGATTGATGCATCAGCTTGGAAAAGTTGGGAATAACTGGAGAGCGGGTTCTTTTGATGATAGTAGTAAGGGACATTCTTTTGTATCGCGATCTGTTCTCTCTACCCATAAGGAAGAATCCGAAGATGATAGGTCTCCTAGGTTGGAATCAAGCGGCCATGCAGCGGACAACGTCCAGTTTGTATCTGAGCAGTGCATGCCCGGTTTGGAAGGTCATCGCAACAGTCTCGTTGATTTTGTGCAGGTAGGCTTTTATATGATTGGTAATTTTCTCATGTTTTATTAAGATTGTGTGCTTTCTATATAAGTGTATTTGTCCGTTTCGTGTTGATAAATAGCGAGCACTATTGCCATTCGGAAGATTTGTCTCTTTTCTCTCCATGTTGTTTTTATGAGGTAAGTTTCACTAGTAACTATGGAAGCGGAATGCATGTGAAGTTCTAAACCAATGTCACCCCAGATGGTTCAATACCTCGGCTTCAGCCGAGGTCTGTGTGATTAATGTTCAGCCAAAGAAATGTTAAAGAAAGAATTATAAACAGTATCGAAATCTAAAATTGAAACTGAAACAGAAAGCAAAGGAACAAATTTGAGTGCATTTGTAGGTATGGATATGTTGTTTTAATCAAATATTATTCCAAAGTTTTTATGGTTTTGCTATGAAACTTCTATCAACCTGTGTAGAATGGAAATCACTGTTTAAGAGTGGAAAACTTTCTCCAAACTTGTATTTTATGTTTTAAGTCGTAATCTTTGCAGCTCCAAGATCATAGAATATAAATTAGGTACTTCAATGTAGTAATAAAAGTCTTAGAATTAAATAATGTTCTCGGTGTAAATCTATTCTTTGTATATGCAAAGTCAGCATAATTTATTAAATATGCAGTAGGCATGTGAAAAACAAACAAATGATTTGCTAAATTGGTTGATTTAACTTCATATGCCTTCATGTGGCGTTGAGTGGAACTTAAATTCTGTTAAAACAATCAAAATCTTCGAGTAAAGTGAAATTTGACTACATAACGAATCAACTACGGACAAATTTGAGTGCATTTGTAGATATGTATATCTGGTTACTACAAAATGACATGCTTTTAATTATCTACTTACTGATGGTGCTTATTATCTCTTTTAGAAAGTCATACGATTATGATTTCATATGATTAGTTTCAAGGAAATAAGTTGTTCGCTAGAATTGCATTTTGTTGTTCACTAGAGAGAGCCTTTTGTCACAGGTATACAATATTTGTTAAACTTAATTTTAACTGGTAGTGTCTTGTTTTTGGGTTTTGTAATTTCTTTTAGGACAATTTTACTCGGACTCCGTCACCTGCATATGATAACTGCTCTCATCCTTCCAATACTGACTCAACTGAAGAAACAACTGCCTCTTCTTGCATCAGCCCTTTACAGTGTTCTTCACTGAGCATGCGTAGTAGGTCTGTAGAGTCAAATACATCTTCTGTGTCTGTTCGTTCACATACACCTAAACCTGGTCGAACGACATCAGTTGTTGGCTCTGGGGGAACTTTGGTTATGCAACCTGGACTTTCTCTAAAAGGAAAGTCAAATGCGGTAGATGGAAATTTTGGTAATGAACTTGGCAGTGTTGTCTCTGAAATGAAGAACTTGAAGATAAGTTCCAATGAGCACAATGATCATATTAAGCATATGTTATTCCAGCAAGGCTCTTCAGTTCAAGTTCAGGGTGATCATTCTCAGATGAATCCTCATGTTGCCATTTTGGATAGCTTGTCCCAACCTCATATAAAATTATCCCCTGTCGACATACAACCAGTAATGCAGTCGACCGGCATTACAGCTCCGCTCTACACAACAAGTGCTTATGGAAATCCATTTTATCCGAATCTTCAACCGCTTGGCTTTTACCCTCCACAATATCAAATTGGCGGTTATGCTCTGAATGCCCCATTTGTTCCACAAGTTATCCCTGGGTATCCTCCGCAGAGTTCTGTTCCCATGCTTCTTGATAATCCTCTTAGCCCTAACATCACTGGTAGAACATCTGGTTTTCCTGTAAATAGTGGAAATCTTACTGCTGGAGCTGAACTCATGCAGCCATATAAGTTCTATGGGCAATTCGGGATACCCACGCAACCTCCCATTGCCGACCCGATGTACTTTCAGCAGCCTTCTTTCAGTGCATATCCTGGTGCCAGCACAATGGTGCCTAGGGCTAGCATGATGGGAAATATTAATGATAATTTTGATCCCCAGAAAATTCCACCATCTTCTGCTACATATTCACCTGATCAGAGGCCTCATTTTCCAAGAAGTGGAAGCACTAATATTCCAAGTGGTAGAAAGGGAGGAGCTTTCGTCTCAAATCATCCGGGGACTACTGCATATATGGGAGTTCTGACCCAATATCCCTCTGCTTCATTGTCCAGTCCTGTATATCCGGGGTCACCAATGCCCGGAACAAGCTATCCAGGAAGGAGAACTGACACTATGAGATTGCAGCCTAATTCTTCAAGGAATGTGCCTTCTCCTTCAGGATGGCAGGGACAGCGAGGGCGCGAAAAGCTTGATGATCAGAAACCCTGCTCTTTCTTGGATGAGCTGAAGTCCAATAGAACTCGTAGGTTTGAGCTATCTGATATTGCTGGGCGTATTGTAGAATTCAGGTCAGTTGGCTATGTACTTATGTGGTTCATTTCAAATTCTTATTGTTTGAAATCCTCATTTGTGAGGAGGATTGATTTTTTTTTCTGCACTTTCTTGTTACCAGCGCTGACCAACATGGCAGCCGATTCATCCAGCAGAAATTAGAAAACTGCAGTGCAGAAGAGAAAGCATCTGTTTTTCAAGAAGTCCTTCCTCATGCTTCAACATTAATGACCGACGTGTTTGGGAATTATGTGATTCAAAAGGTGTACTGATCAAAGAAATGTGTTAACAGCTATTATTGTTGACTTCTATATTTAAATATTGCATTCTTGCGTTAAAAGATGTGTCGTCCTTCTAAAGAAATTCTTCGGTGTGTTATGCACCAAACATGACCAACTGTTTTTTTTTTTTTTTCCTCTTTACAGTTCTTTGAGCATGGGAGCCCTGATCAGAGAAGGGAACTTGCGAATAAGCTTGTTGGTCAAATGTTACAATTGAGTCTTCAGATGTACGGCTGTCGTGTTATTCAGAAGGTACTATGGAATTTTGATAAATATATATATATATAGTAGTTTTGTGGTGCAACGTGGACATTGATCTGGATTCTAGTTTTCTAAACAATACTGTTCACTTGCACAAGCAATGTGCTATTATGTTCTATTTTTCTCATAGATTTCTATGCTTATCTGTATCCAAAAACTACTTTCTTTTTGTAAATTGGGCTCAACTTGTACTATTGAATCAATTAGGTCTTTTCTGTAGGAGTATAATGTACATTTTGGCATTAATATCTCACATTTCACATTAGGATTGCTTTTCTCTGTTTTCTTATGATCATAGCGGAAATTCTAGAATATGAAGCATATAAATGAAGTTTGGAAATGGAGCATATTTGTTTGAACCAGATGTTCGACCCTTTAACGTTCTCAGTTATGTCTTATGTACTTGTGCTTTAAGTGACCCAATAGGATGGCAAATCCGAATAGACCCATTTATAGTGGAACCAACTTTTAACTTACCCAAAAATAACCCATTTTATGGAGGCCTCAACCCATAACTGTTCTTTTTTATTGGCTCAAGACTTTGGTGATTAGTGGCAGTATATCTTTGTTACTTCAGTATTAGGACGTGTGAGAATCCTTTGTTTATCATACTCAAATATTAAGAAGTGAATGATTAAGTTGATTTGCTTCATGTTAATTTAAATGGTGCAGAATCCCAGATTATGCTCTCATAAAAATTCTATTAGTCCAGTGCAATATCTTTTCTCAACAGCTATGCAATATTCCAGGCTGGGACTTGCATGCATCCAAACTCTGTTGTTATAATACTCCCTTTAATTCTGGTTGACTGCTTAAATCTATAGGCGCTCGAAGTTATTGAACTTGATCAGAAAACACAACTCGTGCGGGAGCTTGATGGACAAGTTATGCGGTGTGTGCGTGATCAAAATGGAAACCATGTGATACAGAAATGCATTGAATGTGTACCAACTGATAAAATTGACTTTATTATTTCTGCTTTCCGTGGTCAAGTTGCATCACTTTCTACACATCCCTATGGTTGCCGTGTTATTCAGGTGATGTAGTTACTCTTATCATACAAGTATATAATATCTTGAGAAGAGTTTCTGGATTTGCCTTTAATATTACATAAAAGTGTATTGAATTTTTTATTTATGATGATCAATAGAGAGTATTGGAGCATTGTACAGAGGATTCCCAGGGTCAATGCATAGTTGATGAGATCTTGCAGTCTGCTTGTACCCTCGCACAAGACCAGTATGGGAATTATGTTACACAGGTGAAATTTTTTATTTCCCTTGTTATAATATACTGTGTCAGTGCTGAGGTATTCACTTATGAAAATCTTGTTCTATATTAGCCACTTTCATTGTGCATACTACTATGACTCTTTCTTCTTTATTTTTTTTTTTTCACTTTTTATTTTTCAGTGATGCTTATATTATTAGGCTATATCACAACTTGTGTTCGTATTACGGAGAGTGTCTTAGACAGTCGGTTTGTTTTGTTACCGTTACTCAAAATACTTCTATAAATGGAGTATAATATATGGAGATTCTGATGAGTAGATAAATGTGTAGAACTTGTACTATACTATTTGTTTAGAACAGTTTTTTCAGACATTTTAATAATGTGAACAAATGGATGGCTCTCTTTGTTTCCACGGCCATAAGTGCAGTTAGAGCTTCTTCTGAAGAACAAAATCAATTGCTGATGCACAACTGTTGAGGAATCTTTAAAATTCCTGCAGAGAGGATCCACTTGCCATATGTGGCTTAACTATTTTGCTTGCAGCATGTTTTGCAGCGGGGAAAACCGCATGAAAGGAGCCAAATTATTAGCAAACTCGCTGGGCAGGTTGTACAAATGAGCCAAAACAAATTTGCATCTAATGTTATTGAGAAGTGTTTGGAGCATGGTGATGCTGCAGAAAGAGAACTCTTGATTGACGAGATAGTCGGACAAACAGAGGGAAATGACAATTTACTGGTATGTTGGGGTTGATCGGGCATAATCTACTCTAATAGTCTTATTCAAATCCTTTGTAGTCTGTATGTTTATGCTTCAATGAATCCAGTCATAAGCAGTAAATTATCAGTGGTTTTGCTGGTCTTTTCAGTAATTTTCTTCTTACTCAATTACTCCACTTATGAAGATGTTTTCAAAAGCACGTTCAATTTCAGTATCATGGAAAATTTTGATAACCTCCATTCCTCCCTCACACTCATAATGTTGTTTTACTGAAGCCAGTTGAGCTGTCTAGTCTTATTATATTTCCTTGTGAATTTTACAATTTTTGTTGTGGTTAATTCCCTTTTGTTTTATTGCAGGTGATGATGAAAGACCAATTTGCAAATTATGTTGTTCAGAAGATTCTAGAAACATGTAGTGATAAGCAACGGGAAGTATTGCTCGATCGTATAAGAGTTCATCTCCCAGCTTTAAGGAAGTACACTTATGGGAAACACATTGTTGCCCGCGTGGAACACATCGATGGTGAAGGTGAGTATGTATTTCTTTTGCAAGCTAAGTTTCTGTCCATACTATTTAGTCTAGAAAATTTGTGACTAAAAAGCAAATTCTACTTGTTTTGTCCCTTCCGTGTTAGCAGTTTTCTATATTTCTTTTTTCTAAGCAGTCATTTCAGAACGAAGAGATATATCCTGGATCCAGTTAAGTATTTTTTGCATGATGGAGGCAGCTGTTATTTTTCAATCGTATGTTAGCAGCTGTGTTTGGTACCATCTAATGTTTTGTTAAAGCAATAATTTAAGTCCCTGTTTGTTTTATTCCCCGTTTCTTATACACGAAATCTGTGTGAAATACATCTAAAGGGTCTGTACGGCCTCAACATTTGTTTTGTTTTAATTGTACAGGAACTGATGCTGCAGAATCATGAAATATAAAAGAAACAGCAGTATACAAATCGGCAAGTGAAGAAGCACAATATTTTGGCAAATTTCTCATGAATTAGAGGTGGAAATTGAAAAAGGAAGATCTAACTGCTAGTTTGTAATTGTACAGATATGTGGGGATTTTCATTAGGATAGTTTTGATTTGGATGTTGGATGTGTTCCATTGTATTATATATAATATAATATATCAACATATACCTGGGATGTGTATTTATAGGAACCTTAGGCAATATATTAATATATATTTGTATACTGCAGTGATTTGGTCATATGAATAGGATATGTTACTCAGATCAGGTTCTGGGACTGCAGCTTAGATCAGGTTTTTGACTTGGTCAGGTAACATCTTTACTTTGTGTGTCTAATTTGGGGACAAGTTATTCTGGGATAAACTACGATACTCTGGGGGTTTTAAAGGTCAATTTTTTAACTGCAATTACTTGCTTAAATGTCCAACAAGAAGGGAATACACTGTAGTTCTTCAGCTTATACTCTTTGGGAGTCGAGTCAACTTAGACGAGGCTCAATTAGGTCGAAGGAACTCGCGACAATTGCCTGCGCCTGGTGGGTTACCTTGCTCGAACGAAATAGGCTTATTTTTCAAAAGAGAAGGCACTCGCAAATTCAGATGTTAGTGGACGTCCGTATGGTTCGGGATCAGTCCGCGAAACTTCGAGTATTATAACACCTCCTATGGGTGTCCGACGGTGTGACTACTCTTGTCGATTTTCACTAGTGTTTGTGAAGGATCTATACTCCTCCCCTTTTCCCCTTTTTCATTCTTCCTTTTTTGCGTTTTTCTTTTCCTTTCCCTTCCTAGATGCCTAGTTGTCTCACCATATAGCTAAGTTTACTATTTAATTAAATGAAGCGGTAGCATGTTACCAATTTCTCAAATAAAAACTTGCGGAAATGTGGTATCACAACATTCTACATGCATGTAGAGTAAGTAGCCTGGGAACTATGATATGTTGGAACTAGGATGGAGAGAACCCCCCTACACTGTGAATTGCACACACACCCTTTGGATAGAGTTCATGTAGTGCCCGTGGATTCTTAAGCAAATGAAATATTTCCGGTTGTGAATTTAGAGATTTAAGAAAACCCTATGGGGCTGGAGAACTCTATCTATTGTTGCCTATAATATCCAGCCAGAAATTTGTTTATGGGGTGCACAATTGTAACTTGGATCGCAGTCAATGATGGCAATGGAAGAAAGATCTACACGTGCAAATATACGTAATAATTATTTTAATAGTTATCTTAAATTGACATAAATTTTGGATATCGGACATAAATCTTGGATATCGGTGCTTTCAGTTTAAAGCACATAACGTAAATTTTTGAATTCATCGGAATTTTAAAAAAAGTAATTCAAATATTCAATGTATAATTAAAATTTAATTCTGAATTTAAGATGAAATAAAAATTTTAAATCAAATAAGATTGAAAAAGAAATATACATTTGAAATTAAATTTGAATTTGATTGTTTGTTGCAATCAATAAAAAGTTGATATAACAAGTAAATATTAGTAGATAATATTAAAATAATCAAAAAAATATTCATCTAAAATGAAAAGATATAAAATATTTCTAAGGGATAATCCTTAGAGAAAAAAGAACTAAAAAAGTTCATTTCGCAATGCCACTTATTTTTTGTAAAAAAAAAAAAAAAAAAAAAAAAAAAAAAAAAAAAAAAAAAAAAAAAAAAAAAAAAAAAAAAAAAAAAAAAAAAAAAAAAAAAAAAAAAAAAAAAAAAAAAAAAAAAAAAAAAAAAAAAAAAAAAAAAAAAAAAAAAAAAAAAAAAAAAAAAAAAAAAAAAAAAAAAAAAAAAAAAAAAAAAAAAAAAAAAAAAAAAAAAAAAAAAAAAAAAAAAAAAAAAAAAAAAAAAAAAAAAAAAAAAAAAAAAAAAAAAAAAAAAAAAAAAAAAAAAAAAAAAAAAAAAAAAAAAAAAAAAAAAAAAAAAAAAAAAAAAAAAAAAAAAAAAAAAAAAAAAAAAAAAAAAAAAAAAAAAAAAAAAAAAAAAAAAAAAAAAAAAAAAAAAAAAAAAAAAAAAAAAAAAAAAAAAAAAAAAAAAAAAAACACAAAGAAGAAATAAAAATATATTTTCACCGAAAAAAATGGTTTTATCGACATATACCCAAATTCAAAATATTTTGCAAGACTCAAAAAATTCGTTCAACACACACACACACACACACACACACACACATATATATATATATATATATATATATATACATACGGTCACCGCCCCACAAGCATCACCTCAGTGTTTTCCCCGTAACACGCGGCGAAAAAAATTATTTTGCGGCAAAAGTGATGGTACCGCGGGGGAGGTAAACTCACGGGTGGTGACCAGAACCTCATGATCACTGTTTTCAACTAGCCATCAAAATATAGCCCGGCCCAATCCATTGACTACTGGACTCAATACATGGGCTTTTTAATCCGGCCCAAGTTCCTAATTGGTAGGTCTCTTTTTTAGATTAGTTTGTTTATTAAGGAAAGTTTCAACTTTTGTTTCGGCTTTAATTTTGAAATAATAAAATATTTAAAAATATTTTGAGAGTGACTCAAAAAAATAATTTTCAAATCATATATCAATAAAAATGAAAAAAAAATATAAGATAAATAGCTGATTTAAATTCATAAACTACTTGTCAAATTATTTAAAAATTTTAAAATTAACAATGCCTATTTTTGGTTTTGTGCGTTTATCTAATGTATCCCTGTGCGGCCCTCGATCCGAACACCCCACACTAACATTTCTAATCTCACAAAATATGATTTGGACCGCATTGCAATTATATTATTATCGGCATTACACACAATAAATAACACCAAATCACCAAATTATGAAACAACAAATGATTGAAGGGAAATTCTATTGAGCTGTGGTTCATACAAGTATATGTTTCTGCTGTAAGTTTTCTCTGACAATTCCAATTTGGAATAATGAGTCTTTTAGATTATCTGAGTAAACTAACAAAAAGGGGTAAGCAAAGTGACTTGGGAAAAAATATTACATTGCCTGTGGTCCTAGGTTAAGCTGCATGTCAGGCCCCTTCTCCCCGAAAGTAGAAAACTCATCAGGAAGAGGTATATTCAGCTCGGCGCAAACCAACTGGATAATGCTTCTAGTCACGCCACCGAGCGACATCTTATTCACTGTCACCGCGATCGAGAAATCGTGCTCTACGTCGCAAAAACCGGTGGATCCGCCGATCCCCGAATGCCCAAAACTGGTTAGCTTTCCGCTAGCTGTGCTAAACCTCCGAAATCCTAACCCGAATTTGCCGTCGGGGATCACCAAATTCGCGTAATCGCCGACGCCCATAAGTGCATCATGGATCTTGGGGTTAGTAAAAAGTTTAGAACCGTTCCTTGTAGCTTCATCTTCATCAATGTCCACAAGGCTATAGCCTTTGTTATTATTGTAGCCATTACCATTAGCTACCTCATTAGTGTTACCATGTGTGTTGAGATCATCCGTAGCATCCTTTGTTGCCCGTTTTTTCTTAGGCTGGAAGGTGGGGAATTTGGGGATGTGGGTATGAGAGCCGAGGGGGGGATTCGAGTTGGGAGAGTGCGGCGGAGGGATGGAGCCGCCGGTGGCAAGGGCAGCGTAGTATCGGGCTAGGGCACGGGCGGAGCAGTGGCCGTTGGCAGCGGGAATGATGGCTCTGCGGATGTTTAGGGTGTTGAAGAGGACAGGGAGGCCGGTCGCCACCTGCGCAAGGTTGCCCTCGACAAGGGTTGTCAGCATGCCGGGACGTGCCCCGTTCGCTGAGAGCTTCAGTAGGTCTTCCCTGTCAACAGTCAGGGCTGCTGTCCCGATCACTGAGAGCTTCTGTAGGTCTTCTGCATCAATAGTTAGGGTTGCTAGCCGAGATTCGACACCTGCGATAATAATATAAGCTTCAGTGGGTTTTATGACTAACAAACAAATTTAACATGCTAGAACTTCAAAAAGCTTTTGGGTTAGATAAGCAAATTGTCTGAGTCAAGCAACTACTCTGCTCTTGTTTTTGTTGGTATTCCTTAATAACAGTCAGTAATTTGAACTCCAGATAACTCAGATGTTCAGTAAATACCTGGAGGAATGCCAATGTAAAGCTCGCCTTCAATACTAAGAGGGCGAACAATAGCTTCCTCTAACACTTCTTGAAACTTCTTCCCAGAAGCATGCTGGAACAAGCGAGTAAACTCAATATGTAGTGAAGTTGATAACTAAGAAAAAGTGCTATAGTATAAATAGAACAAAAAAAGGTGCGATAGTATAAGTAGTGCTAATACACATAATACTATAGTATACTAGGTGCTATAGTGTACACTATAGAGCCACATTTTATTATATATAGTATAATTCACTACATTATATAAAAGATAGTTTATATAGTGGTACATATATAGTACTATGTAATATACTATAGTACTCTCTATGTAGTTCTATTACAATATATGATAGAACTACGTAATAGAACTATAGTATAATACAGTAATATATAGTATTACAGTACAAGAACTATATGTATATACTAATAGTCCTATATACACACGCGCACACTATATAGTGTAATAGATAATAGAGCTCATATAATGCTATAGTAATAGCAATACACACACAGAGAGAATACAGTATAAAAGGTATATACATAATGCTACAGTAGTAGACTATAGAGTAACAGTAATACACACACATTATAGTATTTACAGACCTACTTAGCTCTATATTATAGTATATATAGTAATATGCCATAGAGACTATCTACTAATAAATCTACGATATAGTACACTATTCTACATAATGTACGGTACCGTAGTGGTGTGCATAGTAATATACTACAGAACTACATAATATACTAGAATAAAATTAGTAATATATTATAATAGAGCTACAGTAACAGAACTATATGCATAGAGAGTATAACATAGTATCATATAACAATAGAACTAGTTATAGAACTACTGCATACGTATATAATATAGTAATATACAGTAGGACTATAATAATAAAACTATATTATATACTGTATAGAATAGTACCATATAATACGCTGCAGTACTATAGTAATACTACAGTAATAAAACTATATAAGATAATATACTAAATAGAATATTACTGTCTAATATACTACAGTACTACAGTAGTATGTTACTATATAGAATAGTACTGTATAATATATAGTTACTATAGAACTATAGTACTATATGGATGTGTGTGTGTAAGCGCGTGTATAATATACTATTATACTAATAGTATATATATGTATATGTACGTATGTATGTGTGTACATTCCATTGGACACTCCAAGCTATATTCAATGCCAAAAAGATAGTTCGTCCAGCATTGCAACTTATTCCACTGAATCTCAGATGGTAATGTGATAGGGAGAAGCAATACCTCTATAACTCCGCCACAAAGCCAACCAAAAGATAAGTAATGATAAAATTGGCTGGAACCAGGTTCCGTCTCAGGAACAGATCTTTCTATACGGCTTAGAGATTCTTCCCAATCACACATCACCAATGGATCTTCCTTCATTACATCGGCCATCGCATTGTGCAACCCAGATGCATGATTAAGTACATGGTGCACCTGTAGTTATTAAACAAAAAAGAATTATAAACCTAAAACATAAACATAATAGCAAGGAAGCATGCTGAATGTCCATTCACAACCATTTAGTTAGTGAAGATAGATAGTGGAGACTTATTTGGTTCACCTTTATTAGCTCCTTTTTCCTGTTTCCGAAATTTGGCCATATACTGGCAATAGTTTCTTCAAGGTTGAGTTTCCTGCCCAAAAACCACATTTTTTATTCATCCTGTGCATAGTGTTGTTGAAAATGGAAATTACTAAGTAGCATAATTGTTCCGTAAAAGGGATTGCCTGTAAAATGAAGAAAGCTAACATCTTTTGCTTGTAAGATATTTCATTGATATACTCGCTAACTTATTGGCGCCTGTATCTTAACCTTTTTGATAATTGACCCCTATCTGCACCTCCCAAACTCCACCTCAAACCAACAAAGGAAAAAAAAAAAAAAGAAAAAAAAAATCCCAACAATAGTCTTTATGTACTATGCATGCGCGCAGGCAAACTCAATAATCAACCGAAATGATGGATGATAAATGTAATGATCATGGTAATAGTACTGATACCACAAAGGAAAGCAATATAATACTTTTTCAGATTACTCTAGAATAAATTGTTTTGACTAGAATAATGTTTCTTCAATTTTCCCTTTTTTCTTTTTTTTTTTTAATTTTAGTTTATTGAATAGAATGAGGTAGATAACAACACCTTAACTAAATAGGGACCAAGCAATTAGACTAATATGAACTACTAATATGGCATTATACCATATTATTTAGGCCAACATAGGAAAATGTGGCAATTCAGTTCCAAATTTCTATTGAAAAATGATGAAAAAACAAACCGAAAGATACTACCTTACCCCTTGTCAACAAGCCAATGTACGAGTCCAGCAGTGATTCCTTTTGTCACAGAGAAAACTGGAAACAGAGAATCATGTTGAACAGGTCGCGGATCATATTTCCCTAACACACCAGCGGCAGTATCTATTATGACTTTCCCATCTTTATAAGCACATACCTGAAAAGTGTCAAAGCTATTTTAATTCAGGAGGGCAATAAATAGTGCACAAACCTACTACTATCTTCAGGATAGCGTTCACTTATTTCATGATTCAACCTATAAAGCAAAGACAATATTAAACCACCTTTAGGTAAATCAATGGACAAATTTATGGCCAAGAATACATGACAAGTATACAGTCTTTGAAATACAGAGGATCCATCAGTTTTACTGACGTAAACAATTTCATACGGTACTTAAATCAACACTGATGGTGCTAGGTTCGAATTATAAGAACATCAAAGGCCTCTTTCCTACGAATCAAGTAGAAACAAGCTAGATATTAACCGGTAGCCAAGTGAAATCACCAAAATTCAATAAGAAAGAAACCAAAAGAAAAATAAATTCTGGGATCATATAATTCCTGTTTCAAACATAATATTTAATGGATAGCTAAGGAGTTACAAAATTTCGAAATAGAAAGAAGGGCAAAGAAAAATTAACTACTTCTAAGGTAGGAGCAGCTTATATATTTCTCTTCCTATAAATAAAAAACAGCTTATCCTTGAGATTGCCCGATTTTATGCCATCATATTACATAACAATATAATGACAAGAGAAATAACTAAAGTAAAACGAAGACAACAAATAGCAAATATTTCAATGCAACAACAAAATTAAAAAAACTTACTTGTATTCCTAGTATCTTTTCACTTCCCAGCTCAACTAGGTGTTGTCTCAGCTTAGCCTCCACCTCAGAGTGGATAGGTGAATCATAAATCCATTGTGTGTTTATCATCTGTCCATTCGTAATGCTTTTGGAGTCCATAAAAATTTATAAAGTACTTGTTAGAAGTGACAGTAAAAACTAATCAAAATAAACTAACATAAGTTACAAGATGTTGTGGAATTAACATGTGAGGACACAAAATTTCCTCACCCCCGTAATGTTGATTCAGCAAAAGGCTTCATGATATCTAGATAAGCAATCCGAACATTTAGAGTAGCTGAAAGCCCTGCAGAAGCATGGAATAAAAAGATCCTTAATTTAACCTAGAACTTACTTTGGTACATCAAAAATGAATTTTTGAAGTTCAATGTAAACCTCGAAGAAGATTAAGCACCCTCGAGAAAATAATTGCATCGCCAGGGAAAGCATCAACCTGATTTTGGCATCATGCAAAAACAAAGTACCATCTTGTTAAGTCTAAATAATCTAGAGAAAAGGGCATCATTGCTAACATTCATTGTACTTGCACTTACAGGGTTAAAGCGCCGGACTTCTTCCTTATTAAGTTTCATCTTTTCCTGGATGGCTCTCATGTTTTTCTCTCTTTGATCAGCCAAAGATTTTATATTTTCCTGACAATTAATATATTAGTTATGGATGCCAAACACTCGTTTGAGCAGTGTTGTTTTCACTCAACATATCAAGCAACATAAGGTGGACTAACAAGTGCTTCGTTTGCTGGAGTTGAAGTGCGAAAAAATACTGCTGTAATATCCATAGCCTGCTGTGGCATATCAAGGCGCAGCTTAAGTCCCATTTCTGCAAAAGCAGACAACAGGGCCACATGATCCCCCTGCAACAAAAACGCTAACGCTATCGTTAAAGGGTACCAACGCTAAATGATAAAGCAGGAGGAAACTCAAATTGGTAATGTGAAAGACTTATCATTTGAAGCAATTCATTCATAAACTGAACTACCACAATCTTTTTGAGCCTACAAGCCTGTGTGTCTAGCCTAGTTGGAGCTTCTGGAGAAGCACTGACCAAGAAAAGCTATTTGAGAAGCCATCAAATGATACAAACCTCAGCACACGCCAAAAACATCTTCGCTAGCGCCCGTTTCATGGAGCTTGATATTGACTTTGTAAGCCCAAAATCAAGTAAAATTGGCCGATGTGGAGGCTCCTTACTCACAAGGAAATTTCCTAGAGAAGTATTCACAAAAATATAGCAACAAATTATATACCACCACTTAGAAAAACAAGGGGGAAAACGCCATAATATATCATGATTCTGGCAACAATACAAACAATGACTAAGGAAGAATAGCCAAATTAAGCATACCAGGATGAGGATCACCATTGAAAAACCCATCGACATAAATTTGATGAGCATATGCACGTGTAATCTCTTCCACAAGTCTTTGTTTATCAACACCATAAGCTTCCAATGATTCATTATCATTTAATCGAATGCCATCCATATATTGCAGGACAAGGACTTTCTCAGACGACTGTAATTTCAAGTTGAGAAAATGAAGTGAAAACAACAATAATTAGCATGAGTGGATTATGGAAAAAAGCAATTACAGGATAAAATCAGTTGAAGCAACATCATCAGACTGACAACTGCACCTGGATAACTTCCGGTATAATTACATCAACAGAGTTAGAAAGGTCATCACCCTCATTTTTGGGCTGAAGGTTTTTGGAAACTGTTCTAGTGTTTTCTGCAATCAAAAAGATCATTGTTAATTATGCTCGTAGATATAGCTTTCTCGGTACAAATAATGTAAAAACGATGAGCAACCCTTCTTCTAACTTGCACACACTTATAGGGCAATTTTTCTGCATACCCCACAAAATCATTGAAATATTGTATGTGCCCTTAAAATTTGTAATATTCTAGATCCCCAACAGAGATTATTCCTTTTTGGATTGATGTTTATGATATCTTGCCTATATACTGGGGCATTTCTAATATTTACGAGGGCACACTTGTTTATACACAAGGGGCTTTATGATAATTTCAACTTAAGGAGGGCAAAATGAAATTATAGATAGCCAAAAGCGTAAGACTGTAATTTTGCATATTGATTTTCAGTTGACATTAACAAAAGAAAAATACCTGCTTCATGATTGAAGTCGAGTTCTTTTGGTGCCTCCTTACACCATTCATCAATAATTGGGCTAAAGTTATATTGTGGCTCTGCCCAAGCTATCCAGTCAACTATAGATTTTGCATTCTTTAAATCCTGGAAATCAACACCAATATTGTAATGAGAGCGGGGTTTTTAACTTAAATGCAATCATATTCCAGTAATGAATAGGAGGAACCTCTAATATGATTTCCTTGATGCCCTCATGTTGAACTTTGACAACCACCTCCTGGCCATCCTTCGTAGTTGCACGGTGAACTTGAGCTATCTGTAATCAATCATATTTACATAAATGAACAATAACATTTTCAGTGAGCTGAAAGTTATGTTATCATCTGAACACAAAAAGATAATGTCAAAATTTTGTTTTCATATGCAATTCATTATTCCTTTCAAATTTTAGCCAAAACTTACAGATGCAGTTGCGAGGGGAACATGGACAAAATTAGAGAAGAGATCTCGCATGGATTCCCCCAACTCTCTTTCTATAGTTCGGCAGACCTGCTCAATTGCAAAACATTTAGATAAAGAATGAGCAATTTCTTATATTCAAATCAGAATGTAGAACTCAAGAAATAGATGGGAGTATAGTGCGATAAAAAAATTCTTGATGCACTACCACAACATCTAATGCTTCTCTATTAAAGATAGTGAACAGTTGCCACAAGTAGCTTAAAGTGCATATTAGGTTTGGTTTTTGAAACAGCTTCTCTACTCTCAAAAGCAGAAGTTTCTAGAAACTAGGCCTTTGGTAGCAAATATTTACACCTTCAGCATGGAAGGAAACTAAAAATGAGCTTTTTGGCCCAAAAAGCAAAAGCTCCAACTCGAAGTTCTGCTGCTGCTGATGTGGAAGCTGAAAACAGATTTTAGTTAAAAAGCTATGAACGAGCTCCAGCAAAGTCAAATAGGTCCTAAGTGACTTTGTCCCATCAGAAGTTAACACTTTTACCTCCGTTGCTGAGTTAATAACGAAAGCTTAATTACCAAGGATTCAATATTTATTTGCGATAACATTGCAAGTGTAATGCATTGAATTGTTTCAACTTTCAACAGCATACACTTCCTGTTTAGCCCAAGCTCTGTATCTGCTCTCAGCTGCAGCAACCTCTGGTCGAAAACTTAGCAAGCAGAGAAGTCTGAAGCTTCTGCTGCAGCAGGTAGTGAAAATGAATTTCTGAGCCTCAATTGCAAAAGCTCCACTTTGGAGTTTCAGATTCTTTGAGCCTCAATTGCAAAAGCTCACTTTGGAGTTTCAGATTCTGCCGGACAGAGAAGCTGTTGGGAGAATGGATTTTGATATCGTGAATCCCGCAATACCACTACTCAAACAGCACTACACTTAGAGAGAGAGAGAGAGAGAGAGAGAGAGAGAGACCTCTTTAAGAGGACGAGGAGGAAGTGAGTCTTGCAGCTTCTTGAGGAGAGATATGTATGCCTCAGGGAGTACATCTGCTCGGGTAGATAGATACTGACCAAGTTTTACCCACAAGCCTTCCAATTCAATCATCAAGTTAAGAACCCGTTTAGCATTCCTTTGATGGGTTTTTTCCCAAATAGTATTCTTTTTTACTCTGCTAACCCATTTCACCCTCTTCTGAACAGCCTATTATATCAACAAAGGCATTCAACATCAGAAAATAATAGAAATGATACGATAAGGATCATAAGTTTATAAAAATGACAAACCAGACCTTATAGTCTAAGTAGATCACCAATGCAACAGCGAAGACTCTCATGCGCCTCCGTAAAGTGTTTCCCCATCCCATCGGAAGTCGAATTTAAATACACAAAACAAGATAAGTCCTCCGATCTCGATCTACTACACAGGATTCTGCAGTTCTTTTTTCTAAAAAAATCAAGCAAAATAAATGAAAATATAATTAGCTACTCACTCCAATAAAACAGGAACTGTACTAATTCATTTCCAGCACATGGAAAAGTTCCTGCTAGGGTTCCAGAATCTCATATGCTCCCAGAACCGCAACCTTTGCATTAATCTATCTATAAATTCATAGAAAACGCAGGCGAGAATAACAATAACAATAATAACAGGAAATGACGGTAATCCAGTAACAGATCAGTCAATCTCTCTAGGGCCAAAAACTCCCAATTTACGCAAAACAATTCTCAATTTCTCATCGTATAATCTAATCACGCACTAGCAAATCAATCGCACGGCTCCGAGAATTGAACATTTGTCTCAAAAACTTCACGACAAACCCAACCAATCCGACCCCAAAACGGATCGTGCAAACCCGGATACAAATCACGAAATCGCACAGTGTTCGAATTAAATACCTCCTCGGATCCCCCACGTCGTACGAACCCTAGGATCGAGAAATGGCGATCGAGAGCAAGAGCGAGCTAGGGTTTTGTCGCGCGCGCGCGCGCGAGAGAGAGAGAGAAATGGGAAAAAGAAAAGGAATTGCGAAGGAACGAATTCGCACAAACACGAACACAAAACACACGCGCGCACACACACACAAAAAACACGCAAAGTGTGGAAGGGAAATAAAATTGGGATTAGTTCCGCGAATTTCTTCTTCGTTTTAAATCTAGAATAAGTAGTGGAACCTGTTCCCTGCACCCGGTGCATGTATTCATCAGTGCACCGCTGGTCTCCTAGCCGTCCGTTGCACTTCTGATGTGCCAATCTGTGCCGTCCATTTAAATGCTGTTTTTTTTTTTTTCCCTTTCTTTGTAACTATCTAAATTTCTACGAATTATTATTATTCACACATCTGAATTCTTAAATATCAAAAAGCATAATTAATTTTGTAAATTATTTATTTGTATTTTCGATCTAACTGATTAAAATTGGAGTTTTATGATGAATTTCACTAAAATTATTATTGACATCATAAATTTCAATTTTTTAAATTTTATATGATAAATTGCAATCTATAAAAATTTAGATGATTTTTGAGATTTTCTTTTTTTTTTGTAAGGAAAAAAAATGGACGGTTGGATTTAAATGAAGTGCTGGGATGAGGTGGTGCACGGCACCGGGTGCAGGGAGTCGAGGGGACTGGTGGGGAATCTGACCGTTGAACGGTGCCGTTGAAGGAGGAATGATCAGAGCCGTCCATCCGTCAACGTACGGCGCATCACCGTTTGCTTTGTCGGCGGTTGGTCTACGGTTGGGATAGCGAAGTGAGGACACCCGTTCAACGGTGGATCTCGGGTCGGATCCAATGCTCCACCCGATATCCATTTCTTTTTTTTCTTTTTTTTTTTAACATTCTTTTACTCTTTCTAAAGTTTTAATTGTTACGTGTACATGCGAGATTATAATTTCCATTCAATAAATTAAATGAATTTGATTGAACTATTATTAATTAATTAATTAATTTTGATTGTATGCATTCATTTGATCTACCATTTATTTATAAAACATCACTGTTAATATTATTATTCGAATAATAAAATACTCGAATATTTCTAATTATTTTGGTTGTTTCAAGTAGTATCAAGCATGACCAAATAAATGCGCATCAATATTTAATTTTTTAATACAATCATAATTAAATACAAAAAATGCAACTCTTTAGCCATTAGGCATGATTAATTTATTATTTTGAAAAGCAAATAAATTAGATGGTCGGATAAAAAGTATCAGATAAGATAAATTACAGAGAAAAAAATGCACTTGTCATAATTTATCTGTCTTATTGGATTTGGACTCGTTTCGAACAAATAATCCGATTAATTTTTTTTAAAAAAATGAAAAAAAAAAAGTAAACACATCATACTTTAATGGCAAGGAAGTGACTTACCATGTCATTTTCGGATCTCTTTTTTTCCAATCTGCGTGAGGGGCAAGGTGTTATTGGTGGAAGGTTCCAAGTGCGTGACTTTAGCTTTATTTTTTGTGTGCATAATAATTAAGGAGAAATTTATAAGCTACCAAAATGTATAAAGTCCCAAAAGTAAAGTTAAGAGCACATTTATTCTTTTTGTTTAAATCTTTTCTTAGTGTGTGCTCTAATGAATTCATGACTTTATTATGAGCAAAAATATATAACGACGACTATATAAACTAGATCTTAACCGAACAAATGCAAATTCCAAGCGACGTGTTATCAATTTACGAAAATAAATATAAATTTTTTTTATTATACTTTGTCATCATATATTGTGAATTTATTTTTAGTGCTTCAGGAATGCACCAATTATCGATTTTGAGAGCTTTTTGGGTAGTGATTTGGTGCTTAATTTTGTGCACTAGTTGTTTGGAAAAGCACTTGTGGATTATGCCTCATGCAATGCTTATTAATTGTCAAGCATCTCAAAGCTTCTTTAGAATAAAATACATGCTTTGGAATGAACCATCTTGTTCCCCAAGTTTTGTTTTGTCATTGAATGACCCATAATGTGACACGTGGCACTAATTTTTCTATGCTAAAAGAACACGTGCTCTTAGATTTTTTTTAGAAGGGGAAACTTCGTATGGTTTCGTACTTTTTCACTTTAGTATCTTGTATTTTAAAATGTATCAATTTAATATCATATGGTTTCGCACTTTTTTACTTTACTATCCTGTAGTTTAAAATACATCAATTTAGTACTCTATGGTTTTATTTTTTTCTTTTCGTCGGCTACTCTGTTAGTTTTTTGTTAAATTATATACAAAAAATTTTAAATACCCTATCTAGGTTTATCGAATATTTACTTTAGTACCATTTAGTTTTAACTTTGTTACTGATTTTTTTTCCCTTCGTTAATATTTCATTAAATTATATAAAAAACTTCAGATACCCTACCTACGTTTATCGAATATTCACTTTAGCACCCTTAAGTTTTAACTTTCCCACTGATTTAACGAAAAAAATTAGTGAAATGGATAATAAAAGGAAAAAATGAAATCACATGGTACTAACTTGATATACTTACGTTTATCGAATATTCACTTTAGTATCATTTAGTTTTAACTTTGTCACCGATTTAATAAAAAAAATTAGTGAAATGGATAATAAAAGAGAAAAATAAAATCACATGGTACTAACTTGATATACTTTAAACCACATGGTATTAAAGTGAAAAAGTGCGAAACCACAGCGTCTAACTTGATACACTTTGAACCACATGGTACTAAAATAAGAAAGTGTGAAATCACATGGGGATATTTGAAGTTTACCCTTTTAGAAGCCATAACTTACATGCTCTCCTTCTTCTTTTTTTTTATTAATAATATTTTTTTTAGAAAATATTTGGGAATTTAAATGTGCATGTGGTCTATGGTTTTTTTTTTTTTTCCTTTGTTGAGAAAAAGAAATTTTCCAAAACTTGGTGTCACCTTTTAAATATGTGCCAATCTTTTTCTTTCTCCTTTCACTTTATTTATTGTTTTCAACATTAATTACACAAATCCCAAATTCCAATTTCATTTCTAGAAAAAAAAAAAATAGTCATTAAGTTCCTAATTTATTAATATGTTTCAATTGGAAAAACCATTAAATCATTTTTGCTTTTTGGTGAGCCACTACTATATTTAGGTCATCTAACATATTTTGAGAAGTTTTGAATATTAATATGCACTCATTTTTCAAAGTCAAATTGTAGATAGGATATGTACTTTTCTTACTTTGAATTAGATAAATTGGCTAAGGTAAGGGAAACAAAAGGAGAGATAGGTTACTTAGCTAGTTTGTTTTAATAGGGACCATATTTTTATTTTTTTACTTTTTAAGTTTCTTACATATGATACTCAAAATCAAAAGTACCAGATAACATTGAAAATGGGCAAGTAACTAAAATATAAAATCCAAAATCTTTTAGTACAAAATCCAAAATCTTTTTATACAATTCTAAATATATTAGCATTTCTTATATTAAGTAACATATATCACTCTTTGCACTATTACTTTAGTTCTAATTGATTGCAAAGAACTCATAGATGAAAATGTAATTGAGGGGACTCTAATTATGAAAACAAAAAAGCTAGATTACTATTCAAATCATTTTGAGCTTTAGTTTATATTATTGACAAATCATCTTGTATTCAGAAGAACGTCGCAAACCAAATAATCTCGTATCATAAGAAAACAACGATTTATTATTGTGCAAGACAAAATTTTGAAAATCAGAAGAGTCTCATTCGTGAAATTCTCATTTGCCGNATGACCCATAATGTGACACGTGGCACTAAATTTTCTATGCTAAAAGAACACGTGCTCTTAGATTTTTTTTAGAAGGGGAAAACTTTATAAACCATTTCGAACTTTTTCACTTTAGTACTGTGTATTTTTAAAATATCTCTAGTATTCTATGGTTTCGCACTTTTTCACTTTAGTATTCTATGGTTTAAAGTGTATCAATTTAGTATTCTGTGGTTTCATTTTTCTCTTTTCATCGGTTTCTCGGTTAATATTTCGTTTAATTATATATAAAAAACTTTAGATACCCTAATATCTAAGTTTATTGAATATTTACTTTAGTACCATTTAGTTTTAACTTTGTCACTGATTTTTTTTTCCTCTGTTAATATTTCGTTAAATTATATAAAAAAAACTTCAGATACCCTACCTACGTTTATTGAATATTCACTTTAGTACCCTTTAGTTTTAACTTTATCACTGATTTAGCAAAAAAAAAATAGTAAAATGGATAATAAAAGAGAAAAATGAAGTCACATGGTACTAACTTGATATACCTACGTTTATCGAATATTCACTTTAGTATCTTTTAGTTTTAACTTTGCCACTGATTTAACGAAAAAAATTAGTGAAATAGATAATAAAAAAGAAAAATGAAATCACATGGTACTAACTTGATATACTTTAAACCACAGGGTATTAAAGTAAAAAAGTGCGAAACCACATGGTCTAACTTGATACGCTTTAAACCACACGGTACTAAAATAAGAAAGTGTGAAATCACACGGGGGATATTTGAAGTTTACCCTTTTAGAAGCCATAACTCACTTGCTCTCCTTCTTTTTTTTTTATTAATAATATTTTTTTTAGAAAATATTTGGGAATTTAAATGTGCATGTGGTCTATGGTTTTTTTTTTTTGTTCCTTTGTTGAGAAAAAGAAATTTTCCAAAACTTGGTGTCACCTTTTAAATATGTGTCAATCTTTTTCTTTCTCCTTTCACTTTATTTATTGTTTTCAACATTAATTACACAAATCCCAAATTCCAATTTCATTTCTATAAAAAAATATAGTCATTAACTTCCTAATGTATTAATATGTTTCAATTGGAAAAACAATTATTCTTTTTTGCTATTAGGTGAGCCCCTACTATATTTAGGTCATCTAACATATTTTGAGAAGTTTTGAATATTAATATGCACTCATTTTTCAAAGTCAAATTGTAGATAGGATATGTACTTTTCTTACTTTGAATTAGATAAATTGGCTAAGGTAAGGAAAACAAAAGGAGAGATAGGTTACTTAGCTACTTGTTTTAATAGGGGCCATATTTTTATTTTTTTACTTTTTAAGTTTCTTACATATGATACTCAAAATCAATAGTACCAGATAACATTGAAAATGGGCAAGTAACTAAAATATAAAATCCAAAATCTTTTAGTACAAAATCCAAAATCTTTTTATACAATTCTAAATATATTAGCATTTCTTATATTAGCAAGTAACATAGATCACTCTTTACACTATTACTTTAGTTCTAATTGATTGCAAAGAACTCATAGATGAAAATGTAATTGAGGGGACTCTAATTATGAAAACAAAAAAGCTAGATTACTATTCAAATCATTTTGAGCTTTAGTTTATATTATTGACAAATCATCTTGTATTCAGAAGAACGTCGCAAACCAAATAATCTCGTATCATAAGAAAACAACGATTTATTATTGTGCAAGACAAAATTTTGAAAATCAGAAGAGTCTCATTTGTGAAATTATCATTTGCCGAAAAAAAACAAAAAAAAAAAAAAAAAAAAAAAATCAGTTCTGAGCTTCACCACCCCAATCCTTACTCTCCCTCCTCCTCGAATTTCTTCCTCTCTTGTCCTCCGCCGCCGCCGCCACCGCAGCCTTCTTGACATAACTCCCGTCCCCGCGACTACTGCCGCTGCCTCCGCGCCTGCAGTCGAACAGCTCCCACACCAGCCTTCGAATCGAATCCGGCGGCAAGAACTCCCGCTCCTGCCTCCCGCCGTTCGCGTGCAGGAACGCCGCGTAAGCCCCCACCACCATCCTCGTCGTCGACTCCTTTATCTGCTCCCTCAGATCCCCGTCCGGTATGCTCTGCTCCGTTGCAGGATGCTTCTGTATCATATCATCTAATCCTCTGACGAACGCCTCCGCCTTCTCTCTCGCCGCATTCTTAGGATATTCTCCTACCTCTTCTGCTGCTGCTGCTGCTTCTTCTTCTTTAGCTTGAAGTATTCCGACTAGTGGGCCCCAGGTGGCGTCCTGGTAGGCCCACGCAGCCTCCTCCGCCGCCGTCTTATACTGTTCCTTTATGACCTCCTCGCCGACCAGCTTGGCGAGCTCGGTCCCCTTCGTTCTCATGTACATGTACCAATACGCGTTCATCGCCATCAGATGTGCCGCCGCCGCCGCCGTGGCATTGTTGTCACGAGAATACGCGCCCCGCCTTGCCTCCACGTTCCGGCGCAGCGCTTCCAGGGTGTTCAGCAGAACGTCTTTGAGCAGCTGGCTGTCCTCGTCCGGCTCCGGGCCAGCAGCGTCTCCGGCCTTCCACGCGCGCTCCGTTCGCAGCACACGCCCCATCAGCGCGGCGTAGCCACCACCGGCCAGGCACTTGAGGTAGTTGATGGCGTAGCGCACGATCTTCGGCACCGCGACGTCGAGGAACGGCGCATCGTCGCTCTGGCCCTCGATCTGGAGGCCGAGCTCGGAGAGAACGCGGGCGGCAGCGTGGACGAGGAGCTTCTGGAGCTCGCGGTAGCGCGTGCGGATGTCGTCGGCGCCTGCCTCGGCGTCGAACACAGCGTCGAAGCTGGGGCGGAGGCGGTCGAGGGCGTCGAGCATGTCGAGGAGCTTGAACAGCCGCTGCGGCTCCTTGGCGCCGCGCACGACGCCCTCGCCGAAGCGGAAGAAGACGGCCATGATCCGGTCGGAGATCTTCGTGAAGCATTCGGGCCAGACGGCGCCGCCCATGATGCCGCCGAGAGCGCGGCGGCAGAGCTGGCGCTCGGCGGCGAGGACGGACACGACCGCGGCCTCGAGATGGCAAGTCCACTTGGCGATGGCGGCCTCAAGAGCCTCCCACTCCATGCCGTCAATCTCCTCCGGCGGGTACGTCTTCAGGTACGCCGGGTTCAGCCGCATCAGCGCCTTCGCCGCCCTCCGATACCTCACCTGAGTTACAATGATTGTTGATCAACACCTTGGCACTCCTAAAAGCACTGCACTGCAGCTCAGTTTTATATGTAAATTTACTTACCTTGATGAAGATGTCGATGCAGATATCGACGCAGTCGTTGGCGGCGAGGGTCTCGGAGATGCGCCGGAGCACCTCGACTTCCTCCTCCGATCCCAGCAGCGATTGTACCCGATCGGAGTCCTCGATCTGATCCGGGCTGTCCGATTGGTCGTCGGCGGTGGCAGGGGAGGGAGGGGGAGGGTGCTTGAGGCGGCGGAGGAGGGCCTCGTAGCGGTCCTGGAGGCGGACGAGGGCATCGTCGAGCGGGCCCTCGAAGCGCATGGCATCGAGCTCGGACTCGTAGATGGCGGCGAGGGCAGTGTGCGCGGCGACGAGGCGGCGGCGGCGGGGGCGGTCGGCGGCCTTGGTGCGGGCGACGAACTCGACGGCCTCCTGGAGACGGCGGACGGCGGGGCCGCAGCCGTCGGCGGTGGCGGCGACGGCGGGGCCGAGGCGGTCGACGAGGTCCAGGTAAGGGAGGAGGGAGGGAGAGTGGGAGGGGAGGAGGAGGCGGCGGTGGAGGGAGTCGACGAGGGCGAAGGAGCGGAGGAGGGGGAGGGAGGGGGCGAGGGCGCGGTCGATGCGGGAGTGGAGGGAGCGGGCGGAGATGGCGAGGGAGCGGAGGGAAGCGGCGGCGGAGCAGGCGGAGGGGAGGAGGGGCCCGCCGCGGAGGGCAAGGAGGCCGGCGCCCGAGGCGGAGAGCCGCGAGGACTCGTCGGTGGCCGAGCGGAGCACGGAGAGGACTGCCGAGCGCGAGGCCATGAGTGCCGCGACCTCCTCCTCCTCCTCCGACGATGACGAGGTGGTGGTGGTGGTGGTGATGGTGGTGGTGGAGCCCATCAGGTTCTGGGCAAAGGAGAGTGAAAGGCAAGGTATAACGAACTTAACGGTATGCAGCGTGTTATATTAGCGAAGTGTTTAAAGCGGAAAAGAACATGTATCGAGGTCCTTTCAAGTTTTTGTACTTCGAAACAGACCATCCGATTTGTTGTCTCTCTCTCTCTCTCTCTCTCTCTCTCTCTCTCTCTCTCTCTCTCTCTCTCTCTTTTTCATTTTTATTTCTCATATATCGTATAGACGCCTTGTTGATTTTATTAATTTGGACATAAGTTATTTCATTTGGCTAAGTGAGAAATTTCAATATATTCAGAAGATTACTAGAAAGAATTCGTCGATTTTAATGAATATGCACCCACCCACTGAAACACAGAGACAAAAAGAAAAGAGAAAAAGAATTGTTTAAGGGGAATCGATGGAAGCTAAGAACCAAGAATATAGCATGGGGAATATTGTTTACTGATTGGACCCCAAATGGCTCTCAATAAGGCTTGGGAATCATCGGCCGCCTCGTTTGTCCCTTTTTCGCCCGTTTACTAGTAAAATAAATAAATAAATAAATAAATAACATCTTCTACATCAATAAGATCCTAGAAAGAGACAATCGAATGAAAGATAAATCGATGATTTTGCAAAAAAATAGTATTTTCAAAAGAAATATTATTATACTCGCTTGCACTGAGAAGCTTTTTGATTGAACGTACAGAGAAAAGCTTCTCATTTACCAGAGAGAGAGAGAGAGAGAGAGAGAGAGAGAGAGAATGGACTAGACCGCAAAGCAATCAAGCATTAGAGGACCAGTACTCTCTCAGGTCTCAGTTTTCTGAAATATAGTAGGCGCGTAATGGCTCCAGAGCAGAGATTTCTTTTTCTAAAAAAGAATTTAAAATATATAGAGCTTGATGGTTCCATTGAAAACCCAGAGTGATTCAATTGAAAAGGATCAATTGAAAAGATGAGATAGCAAACGACCTACAGTACAGAAGGACAAGGGTGCCAAAACATTAAATATCATACTATCTCTCAAAAAAGTATAACTTCATTGAGACCCCCAAGCGAGATCCCCATGATTAAAAGATGACAATTCAGATAATACAATGCCAAGGATGTAATATTTACACCTATGCATAGACGTACATGTGACATTTTTCATACAACCATTCTCGTACTAAGCTGCAGAGTTTCACAGTACAAGTACTACATGCCGCGCTAAACCTGGAAAGAGAGGTAAATTTTTCTTGAGTCAGTATTTAACGACTCTGGCAAAACACAGAGAAAATGGAGAAGGGAAAATCATTATAATTCCCTTGAGATTAGAACAAGAAGATCAATTAAATGATTCCAGAGCAAAACAAAGCAGCAAAGCAAGTTCTGCTAAGACATTGCTAATATAAAAGGGTGGGGAGAAAAGCAGGCCTACAAATTGTTTAAAGAGACTGCAGATCCTTCTTTCACACACCACAAGTTCTCCTGCACAACCTTCTATGGTTAAAAACCAAAAAATAAAAATAAAAATACTACAGTAACCAACAATCACATTTAAGGAGACCACTTTACAACTCGAATAAATTTATCAGCCAAAGAGTAGGGAACTTGGACTCGGCCCAGCAGTAGCAAAAAAGAACAACTTCCATGCTTCAGCTGTAGCTCGACTCGACCCCATCGAGGGCACTGACACAGACACCCTATACATTATATACTCAAGTATATCAGCAGGAATAGCTAGCCATGTCAAATATTTATCTTACTCGGGAGCTTATGTTTTCCTAGGGTAACAAAAGGTCGCTAGTCCTGCCATGCTGTTACTTCTGCTTATTCGAGCTTCTAATTCTATCCAGTTAGCCTCCAAAATCATCAAAAGACTCGGGCTTAATTATTGCATATCAAAATTATCTCCCTAAAATTTTGCGTCAAATATTTTACCCAAGATGATAAGACGAACAGTGTGCTTAGACTGCTTGATTTCCGTCATGTATTTTACAAAAACCTTAAAAAAGAAGATAATGAAGAAGGTCGTGGTTGTTGCAATTAAATAATCAAGGTCTCATCAGATCATAACAACCGAGAATAAACTACCAATTTTGGTTTGCAACACCTGAAAACCAAAGGGCACCAAATGATTCCGGAGTGTCATAGATGTTGCAACACTGGAACCTCACTTCAACAGCCAAATGTACACATTCCCAATTTAACCGAGGAGAGATCACAATTTTTCGAAGCATAGTCAACTACCAGTCCTGAAATAATTGTATACGCCATACCCTCCTAAATAATAATACAACTGAAACAGTAATCGAATTAGAACACAGCATAAGCACATCATAGAAGCAAAACATGTTGCATGATATGGCACACAAAAGAGGACGCAGAGAAAGGTATAGACCCTTACCCAAACTCCTGTAGATACGGGTCAAGGGACGACACGGTGTGAAAGTCTCCTTACCACATTACAAAGAGGGTCTGTTTCCATAGCTCGAGCCTCAACTGTCACATCAAATGATACCTTTACAAATCATGCAAGGGAAAAAAAGGAAATTAGAAGGAGTCTCTTCACTTTTAGTTGAACGTAAATAGAGACCCAAACTTTCTTTCATTTGGAAAAATGAAACATGCTTCAACAATTCACTGCATCCATTTGCCCGCCAAGCTGCTTTTTTGTAACGTCCGTCAATCAAATTACTGAAAATAATAATATATGATATCAAATCACTGACTGAACTAAAAAGCAAGCAAATAACCGAAAAATCAAAAGCACTACGAAATACATTACTAAAAGACATATATATCAGATCAGTCAGTTAACAATAAAGAACGCAAAAAACCAATCCAAAAGTACACAATAGATAGCAAATAATACAGAAGTACATGATGATGTCCAGCGAGCACCATCCAATAGACAAAATATAAAGAAAACATAAAATACAGCAAATTAAATCCTATCAAGTATGAGAAAAGCAAGAACTACCAGAAGCCGTAAGAAACATGCAATTAGTATCAAATGTTAAGAGCAGCAATAAGAGCCTTACGTCTATAACTCAGATAAACATCATTAGCTCCGGGCGGCTGTAGATATTACTGTCATCATCCTCCAAAGCAGGATAAGCAGCAACTAACGCATCCTGACCTCCAATGTACAGAGAATTGTAGATCTTCCAATACACCTCCCGAACTTTCCTCGCTGGGTGGAAAAGACCCTGAAGGCAATAATTCAGAATAACAGCTGCCCCTAAAGCAACCCTCATCCCCTCTATAGCTTCCATCACAGCATTAATAACATGAGGAGAGGTCTCAAAAATGTTCGGCCAAACATAGTTAAGCAGATGAACCAATGCATCCTCACAGCCTAACCCAGCAACACCTAAAGCCATGTGCTTGACAGCAGAAGCAGCAGTCTGCCTGTGAACCAAGTCTCTGTCCATCAAAGCATCTTCAAGCAACGGTGTCACAGCATAGATATAATCCTTGCCCATCTCTCCTATGTACTCGAAAAGGAAGGAAAGGGACTTTAGAACTCCATTCTGTACATTAAGCTCAGGCACACGATACTCATTCATGAGGGCAGGCAAAACTGTAAATGGGGAGCAAGTTTCCGCAACTATGGCGATAGCAACGGTAGTACAGACACGGTTCTGGCGCTCTTGCACCTTCAAGTTATTCAAAAGAGTAGCTAAGACATCTTGCGGCCCAATGGCCTTTGCAATATAGCCAAAAGTGTTCACAGTAGCTCTCCTGATCCCTTTCTTGTGAGCCTTCAACATTTCAAGAAGCTCAAAGCAAATCCTCATCCATTCCCTTGCAGGGACGAATTCAGCTCCACGGTCAGCAATCCTACCCACTAGATCTATACAGTTCTCTTGAACTTTTTCATGTCTATTCTTCAATATAGGAGTCAAGCGCGGAAGCAAATCCTTGATTGGGGGTGTCATTTTAGTCATACCAATAACATTGACAATAGCTTTTAATGCACCCAAGATCGAACCCAAGACCTCAGGATACTCTTCTCCCAAGTACTCGTACAAAACAACACCCAAGTGGCCCATCAACTGCTCTTCCTGGCACTGTTTCATAACGATGGCTATCCTTGAAATGAGATCAGCTGCTTGCTGTCTAACTTTGGCGCTCTTATTGTTCAGCCGCCATTTTATGGTACCACATATCTGAGGAAGGTAAGGTTTCACCCTCTGACCAAGAGCATTAACCACCGCACCAAACCCATTAAGCATAACATTCGCATCATCACTCGTCTGCTCTTGGAAAGCATATAAAATCCCATCAATAAGCAGCTCTTCCAACCGAGAATCGATATCAGAAGCACCCAAGTTAGCCACCACCTTCTCAATAGTCTCCATCACCATTCTCCTGTACGGCTCGCTTTCGTCCTTAAGATCCTCTACAATCCTCCCAACGATATCAGCAACTCCAACCTTATTCGCTATTTCTACAGTCGTGTCAACAAGCTGCCTGTAGTTCCTACGATCCAATGCCATTTTCCTGATCCAGAAGTGCTTAAAGAACTCGGGAAGAATATCATTTCTTATATAATCAGGCTCAACACCCTCCGTACTCACGCATTGCTTCACGACCTTCAACACAATCTTCTTCATTTCCTCGTCCGGCGACTGAAACTCTCGGATCAGTATAACCATGACTTCCTTTGTGTAGTAGCTCGCGTACACAGCATCCATAAGAGGGATAATGAAACCAATTGCTTTAAGGAAAGCAGCAAGAACTTTCCCGCGATGAGATCTGATACCCTTCCAAAGAGGCTTCAGCACCGAATCAAAGCTCTCGATCCCATAAGGCGCAGCAGCTTCAGCCAGCGCAGCAAGAGAGAGGGCAGTAATGGTTCTTACCTTCTGATTCTCATCACTTAAACCATGTTCTATAATCTCGACAAGAGACCTTAGATGAGGAAGTACAGCACATCCCATAAGGATAGCAATCTGCTGGACAATCTTAATACCTGTGTGCCGTGCTTGCCAGGACTTCTTACTCTGACAAACGGCTTTCAGAAAGGGTAAAAGTGCGGGAATACCCAGAGCAGAAGCCACCACACTAAAAGCCCTTGCAGTAGTGTTCCTCACGTACTCATCAATGTTATCAATATCCGGCCTCATCGCAGCAATCATCGTGGCAAGACCAGCTGCTTTGCTAAGATTAGAGATGATCTCCCGGCCTTCCACGCGAGCATAGTAATCTTCATCAATCAGAAGGGGCTCGATGACCACAAGGATCTTATGCACGAATGGCCTTACAAGCTCATCGAGCTTATAAAGCACTCTATCAATGACCTTAACAAGAAGGTGGCGCTCTTGGTCCTCGAGAGTTGGCTGCATGAGCAAAGGGAGAATCTTGTTGAATAGCGGGCCGGCACCAAATTCGCGGGCCTTGTCCGTTAACTGCCTCAGAGCGGTCTTCCTCTGTGGCGGAGTCCCGTTCTTAACCTTTAGCAAAAGCTTCATGATCTTCCTCTCCTTCTGCTCCTCCGGCGAGAGCTGCTCCTCCTCCTCCTCGTTCAGTAACGACCCAAAGTACTGGTAATCCTCCGGCTTCATGAACGGCAGCCCGCCTGGGGCCTCCTTCGGAACATCAAACTGCTGCCCACGGTTCTCTTCGGGTATAGAATAAAGAGGTGTGCCCATAGGGGTAGGAGTGGCCAGTAGCTTCCGAGCCGGGGTTCTAATAGGAACATAAGACGCAGGGGGATCGAGAATTTTGTATCCTTCCTGCGGGAACATGGCGTCGAGCTCTTCGTCCGTAAGCGGGCGGTTCCGCTCCTCAATATCCCGCTCCCACCGAAGAAGGTTGTATTGCTCTGGAGTCATCGGGCCCCGGAGGTTGATCGCATTAGGTGTTGGAGTGGCGAGATCAACCCCGCCAATAGGGGTTACACCAGGAGTGAACGCAGCAGCCGCAGGCGTTGCGGCGGCGGCGGACGGGGTGGCACTTCCCATGGTGGCGGGAGTCTCATCCCACCGCGATCTCTGGCGTTTCGGGGTGGGCGTCGCGAGGCCGGAGAGCTTTGGGGTAGCATCCCAGGTCATCCCAGCGGGCGTCGCGCCTGCGCCAGCAGGCGTGGCGTCGGCATCAGCCAATCGACCAGGCGTCGGGGTTTCATCCCACCTGTTTCTTCTGACAGAGGGGGTTGCATCAGAAACCCTTCCGGGAGTAGGAGTTGCGTCCCACCGGCCTATACCGGGGGTCGCATCCGGTGCGTCCCAATCCGAGCTTGTTTTCGCCTTCTTCGCACCGGTGGATTCAGCCGCCGAATCCTGAGACTGGTCCCACCGGTTCCGCCTCTTCTGCGCAGCAGCGGGGGCCGGTTCAGCGGCAGCGGGGGCAGCCTTGGCCTTCTCCTTCTCCTCCTCCTTCTTCTTAGCGATCTCCCTCAACACCTCCTCCTTCTGGCGCTGCAGGGCCTGCTCGCGCATGACGTCGGCGTAGGTCCGCACGGAGGGGTCCGGCGTCGCCTCGCCGGAGGCGAAGGGGTCGTTGCGGTCCGGGGAGATGATCCGCTGGAGCCGGCGCCTGCGGTAGTCGTCCTCGCGGTCGATGATCCGCTGCGGCTTTTTGAACCCAGAGTCGTCCTCGGCGTCGGCGTCGGCGCCGGCGCCGGCTCCGCGGGGGACGTCGTGGAGGGACTTGGGGCCGGTGAAGGAGGCCATGCGGCGGGCGAGGTCGCGGCCGCCGGAGCCGTCGTCGGCGGCGGCGTCGTCGTCTTCCTCGGTGACGGCGATGGAGCGCTCGTAGCCCTCGAAACGGTCGGAGCCGGCGCCGCCGTAGAGGTCGGCGTCGAAGGTGAGGGAGGTGAAGGTCACCTCCTCCATCTTCTTCCGCTCCTCCTGCGCCTTCGCGATCTCCGCGTCCAGGTCCATCGCCAGAAACCCTAACCCTCGAAAATTTTCAGGAAATCGAATTCAATCCCTAGAGAAGGGAAAAACTAGGGTTGCAAATAGAGACGCGAGATCGAACTCAGAAACTAGGGTTTCCAATCGGGAAGAGAGAGAGAGAGAGAGAGAGAGAGAGAGGCACCTTTTCCTTCGCTAGGGTTTTGGAGAGAGGCCCGATAATTGATCGGATGAGAGAGAGTCGAAGGAAATGGATCGGACGCATCGACTTATTAGTAAACAAATAAATATACACGAATTATCTACCTTTGGTGATTTTTAAGGCAGTTCCAAGCTCGAATCACAGCCGTTAATCTATACAAACCACAATGTGTTACACCGACTCTATGGCGGCAAATCTCAACCGTCCATCTCTGGCGAGCCCGGTCCGGGTTTTGGCAATTCGGGCACGGCCCAACAGTGTTAATTTTTCCGTTAGAATAGGCCCGATCCACTCGCACTCGGGCTTTGATGACCCATTAACGTAAAACTTTTTATTTTAGATTATTTAAATTTTAAAGGTTCTTGATCTAATGCATATACTTTTCCTTCGACCTTCTTGTGTGTTTTCAGTTCATCAAACTCAAATTATTTGTGACTCAATGCCTTTGCGGATTGAGAATTGCTACGTGGTAAACTGTAATAACATTTTAGTTGTATTTTTTTGGGTTTTTGATGGTTAATTATAAATCCGGTGTTCACTTTCATCTTAATAGATTCAATTCTAACAATCCATCTCTAGAGTTTGTTCCATCCTTCTTAAATTGATCGCACTTCAGTGCTCTTGTTTGCTGCACTCTATGAATCATTCATCTCATATCTTACTTCGACCTTCATCATCCAAATCACCATCAAAATCAAAAATACCCTTCTGAGCTAAAAAAAATGAAGATCAAAACCTAAAACAAAAAATTGACGAGAGTAATGATTTAGAAGATGAATAAAAAAATTTGCAAGTGTTTTACTGTTCCTTTCTTACTCCTTGATACTTTGAAATAGTGGTAGAAATCAATAACCAACAGAAAAACATTCGCACACGCTGTACATCCTCTTGCTTCTCCAGTAATAGTTTCAACCGCCATTTTAAAACATAATAGGAAAGCTCTTAAGCACTTAAAAATTTTTGGGATCCTCTTAAGAGCATCAAACAGGCACATTTAGACAACATATAAAATGTAGCATGTATGAGGTGTCCAAAGCAAGTTCTATGAATAAGGAGGTATTCAGTAAAAAGAAGCAAGACTGCGTCGAGGTATTAAAAGAAAAGACATATAATAGAGAATAATATATAACCAGAGTACAAGTGCCCAATCAAACTACAAAAATAAACAGGATATTTCACTCGAATTGTTCTTAGGAAGAACTGCATGCCTGCGTAAAAGATTCCATCTCACTTAAGTTCATAAACATAAAGAAAAGCAACTCAAAAACTGCTTGACTTGAGGGGCGAGGTCCTTCAGTGTGTCTAGTCGAAGAGAGAGAAGCCCATATCCTCGTCGCTCTCTTCTTTCTCTTCCTTCTTCTCCTCAGCGGGAGGCGCTTCGGGAGCTGCTGCTCCACCACCTGCGGTGGCTGCGCCGCCGGCCGAGGCAGCACCGCCCCCGATAAATGCCCCACCACCGCCTCCGCCAATTACGACCTGCAAAATGAATTCAAGGCTCAGATGAGAAGATCATCCTTGGGCAATAAAACACCCTAACACATTCAACTACACCTTCTCTGTTCAGGAAAGGAAGTAAAAAAAAAAAAAAAAAAAAAAAAAACATCAAAAGAAACAGGGTCTCTTTGCCAATAATATATAGACTCCTGCAGATAAACAAATTGCACAAATACCACTGCAATGTTGGCATTTGCATGCATATGCTTGCAAGCCTTGATTATTTGCGCGCATGCCCCATCAAGGTGCAAACACAAACACTAACTTCGCAGCGGTATGAGTAATCTTTGCATATTTTGCTTGGTTACTTAAGCATAGAACCTTCGAAGAAATGTGCTGATTGGAGAACATAATCAATTTCCCTTCTCGCCAAAATAATAAAAGCTAACACACACACAGCAAGCTCAATCTAACTAAATAAGCAAAACTTAAAAGGTAGGCAGCTAGATGGTATTTCATTGACCATTTAAAATTACACTGTAAATATAACAGAAGAAAAATATGGTATCATTAGAGAATGCAACTAAAGTCGACTGTTCCAATTCTAAAGGAATTTACCGAACACATTACTCGGTAATGTACCCAAAGTGTCCCCCTCATTCATACAGAAGTTTAACAGATCAAGTAAAATACACAATCAAACAAAATAATAGTAAGGTCTATAAAAAATTTGCTACTGGAATATAACTATGCTGGAAAAAGATCATGCCTTGATCCAGCCACATTAATTGGTAATGTACCCCCCAAGTTCCCGGATTCAAGCAATAACTTGTCGAATTGCATCAAACAACCTCGAAATTTGAAATATAGGACTATTAGGAGCACCAATAGCAACATTTAAATGCTGCAAAATAAGAACAACTACACAAACAAGTTCACTAAACATAACATGATTGGAAAAAAATAAAAAAATCAATCACATCACCAAGAACAACATGCAGTTGCCCCTAAGAAGTTTGTATCTTGCAAGTTCAGTAAAAAAGCATGCTTCACGCTAGCGGACATAAAAGAGGAATTGTGTATATTCTGGTGCATTCTTAACCATCAATCCCCCGCAATATGAAAGTAAACTAAAAACAAAAAAAAAAAAACCCAAATCTACATCAAAGAACTACACGGATCTAACCCTAGATCGGATCGGTGAACGAATAGAGAGAGATGTACGCTACGGAGTCGATTATACCTGGAACACGGCGGAGGAGGGGGTGACGAGGGAGAAGGATGATTGGACGCCGCCGGAGGAGTCTGCGGCGGCGGCGGCTTGGACGAGGCGGCGCTGGAGCTCGTAGGGGGTGGCGGCGGAGGCCTCGAGGTCGCCGGAGAGCTGCTTCGCGCTCCACTCGCCCCCGGAGCTCCTGCAAACGAACGTGAACACGCCCATGGCGAAACCCTCTCTCTCTCTCTCTCTCTCTCTGGCGATCGCTCGCTCTCGCAAAGACCCTAAGGCGAGGACGGAGGAGGAGGACGACGGCGAAAAAACCCTAACAACTCTCGAGCTCTCGCCCTTTATATCCGCGCGTAGCGTTGTACTCTAAATGACGTAATTGCCCATGGCACTTTGTGCTAAATTCAGAAAAGCCCCGTGAATCACGTGGAACTCACGTGATTTTTTTTTTTCCCTTTTTTTGGTCTTTTTTCTTTTGTTGGCCTTTTTTAATTTTTTATTTGTTTGTCCTAAACTTTCAAAGTGAAATTTAGCGAGTCAAATAAATCAAACCTAACAAACAGCACAATATTTTTCAGTAAATACTGAAAGAATTTAATAAGCACGTAATAGTATTTTCAGTTACAAAAATATTTAAAATATTAAAATATTTTTGTTTTAAATGTACTTGCGTATTTATTTTTTGCAAGTGAGTGTCAACTATGATGAAAAATATTGGGGATGTATTCCTAAAGTGAATAATTTAATGAACGATATTATGCACCGGAAGAGAAGTTGGAATATTGTAAAATATAATTCATGTAAAAAATATGAAATAGAGAATGTGAGCTTCAAGTACAAGAAAATTCGTTTCGAGAAACAATCTTTCGGTTTAGAAAAAAAATATTGAAATCAATGAATTTATGAGAATTCATAAATTTTAAAAATCATTGAATTTAAATTTAAAGTTATAAACTTTAATTTTGAGATTATAAATTATAAATTTTAAAATTTTAANCTCTCTCTCTCTCTCTCTCTCTGGCGATCGCTCGCTCTCGCAAAGACCCTAAGGCGAGGACGGAGGAGGAGGACGACGGCGAAAAAACCCTAACAACTCTCGAGCTCTCGCCCTTTATATCCGCGCGTAGCGTTGTACTCTAAATGACGTAATTGCCCATGGCACTTTGTGCTAAATTCAGAAAAGCCCCGTGAATCACGTGGAACTCACGTGATTTTTTTTTTTCCCTTTTTTTGGTCTTTTTTCTTTTGTTGGCCTTTTTTAATTTTTTATTTGTTTGTCCTAAACTTTCAAAGTGAAATTTAGCGAGTCAAATAAATCAAACCTAACAAACAGCACAATATTTTTCAGTAAATACTGAAAGAATTTAATAAGCACGTAATAGTATTTTCAGTTACAAAAATATTTAAAATATTAAAATATTTTTGTTTTAAATGTACTTGCGTATTTATTTTTTGCAAGTGAGTGTCAACTATGATGAAAAATATTGGGGATGTATTCCTAAAGTGAATAATTTAATGAACGATATTATGCATTGAAAGAGGAGCTGCAATATTGTAAAATATAATTCATGTAAAAAACATGAAATAGAGATCGTGAGCTTCAAGTACAAGAAAATTCGTTTCGAGAAACAATCTTTCGGTTTAGAAAAAAAATATTGAAATCAATGAATTTATGAGAATTCATAAATTTTAAAAATCATTGAATTTAAATTTTAAGTTATAAACTTTAATTTTGAGATTATAAATTATAAATTTTAAAATTTTAATTTTTTAATTTTTTAATTTTAAAAATAAGAATAGGGGTGGGAACAATTAATAAAAACAGTTTATTATAATAAATTTATAAATTTTTTTAAAATTCTACTTAAACTTAAATTTAATAAAAATAATTTATTATAATATTTAAATATAATTTACTATAAATTTTATTATAATATTTAAATATAAATAATAATTATTAATATAGTACAATTAATAATTTTATAATAAAAATAATGTATTATAATATATAACATATTATATTTATATAATTTAGTTTTAATTCAATTTATAATTTTAATTAAGTTTGAAATTAAGTATTGGAATAGTGCTATTCCACTAAAATGGTGGAATAGCAAATCCCTTGCTATTCTGGGATAACCGGAAATAGCAAGGTTTGACTGGAATAAAATATCCCGACCAAATTTCATCCCGTTTGGCGGAATAGCGGGTATAACTTTCGTTATCCCGGCTTATCCCCCAACTAAACGGAGCCTATGAGTATAAAAGCAGTATTTGATGAGATCTAGACATAAATAAATATATTTGCATGGAGAGGAAGTGAGAAAATAATGAGCTACCATCAAACCAAAACTTAGTGCCTTACTAAAAGGATCATACACAAATGCATCATGAGCAATAATAATAATAATAATAATAAATTCAACTTTCATTTTTTTGATTTTAGATTAAAATTCCTCACACAAAAGTTAAAAAGGTAACAAATGTATTTCCACTGAATCTAAATTGCTGATTTTGTTGCCTTCAAATTTCATAATTTGAAAAATGATTACGTCGGTCCCATCTAAGCTCACTTAGAAGTGAGCAACTAAAATGTTTCCAATGTAAATTTTGTTTAGTTTCCTATGATGTAATTCCAAATATTATAATTTAATTCAAAATTTAGCATTTTTGTTATTTTTTTAAAAATTTCGTTTTGTCTCAGCACTACTGTGATAGTCATTTTCCTCTTCTTTTTTTTTTTTTTTAACCCAGAAGGAAAACCAAGCGACAGCCAACGGATTTTTTTTATAAAACAACCCTCTAAAATTTTAAAATTTGTGAAATATCCCACTTAAAATTTTATTTGTAAAACTAACCCTCTTTTCGTCACGTCGGCGCCACGTCAGAATTTCTTTTAAAGGCAGTAAATCGTTCACCGCGTTCTCTTATTTCTTTTAAAGACGGTGAATCGTTCACCGCGTTCTCCCATTTCTTTTAAAAACGGTGAATCATTCACTGTTTTCTCCCATAACTTATTTACTGTTATTTTATATATTCCATATATAATCCTAACAACCACATAAAAATTTTAACAAATTACATATAATCTTAACAACCTTTAAATCCTAATAATTTATCTATATAATTTCATATAATCTTAACTGCCTTTATATGAAATTATATGGATAAATTATTAGGATTTAAAAGTTGTTAAGANTACTTAAACTTAAATTTAATAAAAATAATTTATTATAATATTTAAATATAAATAATAATTATTAATATAGTACAATTAATAGTTTTATAATAAAAATAATGTATTATAATATATAACATATTATATTTATATAATTTAGTTTTAATTTAATTTATAATTTTAATTAAGTTTGAAATTAAGTATTGAAATAGTGCTATTTCACTAAAATGGTGGAATAGCAAATCCCCTGCTATTTCGGGATAACCGGGAATAGCAAGATTTGACCGGGATAAAATATTCCGACTAAATTTCATCCCGTTTGGCGGAATAGCGGGGATAACTTTCATTATCCCGGCTTATCCCCCCAACCAAATAGGGCCTGTGAGTATAAAAGCAGTATTTGATGAGATCTAGACATAAATAAATATATTTGCATGGAGAGGAAGTGAGAAAATAATGAGCTACCATCAAACCAAAACTTAGTGCCTTGCTAAAAGGATCATACACAAATGCATCATGAGCAATAATAATAATAATAATAATAATAATAAAAAATTCAACTTTCATTTTTTTAATTTTAGATTAAAATTCCTCACGCAAAAGTTAAAAAGATAACAAATGTATTTCCACTGAATCTAAATTGCTGATTTTGTTGCCTTCAAATTTCATAATTTGAAAAATGATTACGTCGGTCCCATCTAAGCTCACTTAGAAGTGAGCAACTAGAATGTTTCCAATGTAAATTTTGTTTAGTTTCCTATGATGTAATTCCAAATATTATAATTTAATTCAAAATTTAGCATTTTTGTTATTTTTTTAATTTCGTTTTGTCTCAGCACTACTGTGATAGTCATTTTCCTTTTTTTTTTTTTTTTTTTTTTTTAACCCAGAAGGAAAACCAAGCGACGGCCAACATTTTCAAACCAAGTGAACCAACGGTTCGAAACCAACGGTTCGAAAGGTCCAAGAAGGGCATTTTAGTAATTTCGTCACCCAGGGTTCTCCCCCCGCCCTTTCGTACAAAGTGGCCCCACTCCCCCGCCCCCGCTACTGGAAGGGGCAAATCCGTCTTTTCACACCCCACCGTAGCGCCGTTCCCTTCGCTTTATTTCTCCTACCTCTCTCCTTCTCTCATCTCTCTCGACGGGCGCCGAGGGCGAGGAGGGTCGGAGAAAACCCTAACGCGCTCTCGCGATCGCATTCTCCCGGCCGCGATCGGAGGTTCTCCAATGGCGAAAAGGGCGTCGGTGTGGACGAGGCGAGAGCTCTTGGATCGGTGGCGAGGGATCCAAGAAGAGCTCGAAGACGACGATCCCTCCCCTTCGAAGCAGCGCCGCATCGTCCACACAAAGGACGAGTGGTTCGATTCGATTCGATTATTCTTTCCCCCTAGTTCTTTCGTATCACATTAATTAGGGTAAAATGTATGGATATTACTTGTTCTTTACCGATGTTGTAACTCAGTCCATGTTCTTTGTCCTTAAACTGTTCTTGAACTGTATCAAAGGTATGATCTTTCTTCCAAAACAAGGAAGTCACCTTACACAAGAAGGCGTAAATTTGGAATTTCATAAAAAAAAGATTTTTTTTTTGATGGTTAGGGACAAAAGTTCAGGGTCCGAAGTTTAAGTGAAAAGCTCTCGTCAAGTTGCAATACCGAGATAATGTGGGGAGTATCCATACACTGCCCAATCAATTACTTCTTGTTGCTCTCCATCGTCTTGCGCTTTCTTTTGCTCCGTTTGTTCTAATCTGCAAATATTTCGGCTTAATCCAATAGCATCAATCAGGGTAAAATGCATGGGCAGTCCTTGTTCTTTAATCATATTGCAACCTGGTCCTGGATCTTTTTTCTTAAACATTTTAGTTTTTGAACTTCTTCAATGATGTAAACCTTTTTCTCATCTGACGCAACAAGGGGTAAATTTATCACTTGGAAGAAAAGTTGGAAACTTTTTGATGATTCGGTATGGAATTGCGAGACATGAAAGTTCAGGACCTGCAGTGTTCAACGAAAAGCTTAGGGGCTAAATCATAATATTGGTTCTAGATACTTTTCTTCTTCTTGCGCTTTCTTTTATTCTGTCTGTTCTAATATGGCAGTTCCTTTTATTTTCTTGGATATAATTATGACATATTGTCATTCTTGGATATATTTTAGTTTGCTGGTAGTTGTGCATATTAGAGTTTCGCATTATGCATTTTTGCGCTTCTTACATGATTTATAGTAATCTTCATTGTCCTTTTCTTTCTTTTATAACTCAGGGTAACAGGATGCTTATATCTTTAAGTTCTTTTCACTTTTTATATATATTTAACAACAGATCATATTTCTTGGGATGCCAATCGTTTTCATTATGCTTTTAACTTTGATTCCTTAGTTCATAACTCAGGCTAGACATTTTTTTTAAAATTTCTTCATGTGTAGAATATATTAGGAAATTTGTTCTATAATTGCCTCCGTGGTGGAGGATTTACACCAGTTAGTCTCTTTTATGATTCATATAACCAGCCGGTCCAGCCCCACCTGGAGTGGGACGAAGGGTGAGTTGATTATGTGGTCTATGTGATATGTATAGTAGTACTCAGCTGCTGCATTTACCTTCTTAGAAGGCACATGAAATCTTCATCCGTGAAGTAGAGTGTGTTCGAGAATCCCAAGAGCTGTTTTTTTTTGCTTTTATTTTTTTAGGTACGGAGTTATTATCCTTTTTGTTGTTTTTCTTTAGAAAAGAATATATTTACATGTAGCGAATTCTTTTTCACACCTGGAACAACTCTCTACATATTGAACAGATTGATAATTGTTAAACATATGTACTGTTCTTTGCAGTATTTACAAATAATTCTATTTAATAGTATTTCATGTTTTATAATCTCATTTGACTTCTGATCAATTTACTGCAGGTTTTCAGATTCATTTGATTTCTTGGTTAATTTACCTGAGGAAAACCACATCTGGTGTGGATGTTCTGATTTGATGGGACCTCTTTTGGAAACTTTCCATAATTACTTCAATGATAAAGATGCAGACTCACCTCTTAGACTTCTGTGGAAGAGAATTTCGCAAGAACTGGGCTTTTGCACCAAATGTGTATGCCAACACCATCAAGCTCAGGAATCTTTTGATGTTGAATATCAATCAGACAGTGTTGACCCTCTTCTTAAAGTGTTACGTGTGCTTGATGAAGAAAGGGTTACTGAGCATCTTATAGAGGTTAATGCGAGAATCCGGGACAAAGAATATGCTCCAGAATGTCACAGCGCTGAAGTTGTGTGCTTAATGTTTGAAGTATGCTTACCTATCAAATCTTAGTTTTACTTTCTGAGTGTTAAGTACTTGACCTTCCTGCAGTATATGAAATTTCTATATTCTTTATATGAATAATATTTCTTACAATATAGATGTGTTTGTTGCATAATTTGGCTTATTTACCACCTACATAAGTAATTGTTCTTGCTTATTCGCAGGTCTTAGTATTTCCTGTTCTGCTGGATGATCAATCATTGGCTAATGAGTTTCAGACCTTCATTGAAGCAATTGACGACTCTTATGAAGTGACTCTATCAAGCAATCAACAGTATTCGGTACTTTATCGACCGTGATATTGTTTTCGTATAAACACTGTTCTTCAATAGTTTCAATAGTCTAATTGTGCTGCTTCTTTCTGGTTAATGTTTTGATTATGTGCCTTTCAATCACAATTTTGATTTTGGAAGCTGCTCATTTTTTATATACAGGGAGTCTATGCGCTACTTTTTTTCAGGAGTGGTAAAGCTCGAGCAATTGGGCTTCGTTTAGCTAGATATATGGGGAAGCTCAAGTAATGTTTTCTCCATACCTTTCTTCATTTCAGGCATATATCTATCTGCTTATCTTTTTGCATCTCGCAGTTTTAGTTATGACCATATTATGAATATAAATATTGTCAATTTAATAAGGTATACAGTTCTATTTGCTAAGATGAATCGGCATTACAGCGATAGTTATTCCTTAGATTGCTTCTGGTCAAGGATTTAAGTGTTCATCGGTATGGGCTGTATTTATCGTGCCAATAAGATATCGGTACGATACAGTCTCCGTGCCGATGGCACAGTTCAAGACCCTCTATTCTTTAAATTAGCAAGTAATTTTCTCAACAAAGTTCAAAAGATTTGATAAAAATACATAATAAACAGTTATAATATTTTGTTGCTGAAAAAAATAAATATCTCGTGATATTATGTGTTGGTACACATGAATTTTTTGTGACCGGCACGCATCGGCCCAGCACGCATCATGCCGGCAAGTTTTTGGCACGACCCGTGCCACGGCACTTAAATTCTTGCTTCTAGTACTTCTACTCCTCTCAAGATTTTCTGTTGTAGTGTTTGGTAAAACAAAGTTCATTTATATGAGCAAAATGAACCATAAGTAGGTTATAGAGGAAGCCATATTATCTTTTGTGTAGGATCATAATAATACGCCTTATTTAGAGCTATGTTTATATACTTAAAATTGATCAATAGTCAAATTCTTTCAAAGCTAAAGAAAATACCTATATGATGAGTAGTTGTTGAGTAAGTAAATCAATAGTTTTGAAAACTAAAATAATTTTCTTTTTTTTAGCTCTGTCCATGTAGTGGATCAGAAATACATTGTTAGTTGAAAGAGTGTGGCTGCCATTTGCTAATTAAGAATAGCTATCACTCTTAGCTGGTAGGTGTGGACATTGAAATCTTAATCATTCTAGACATTATATTAGGTTCATTCTTGTAAAGTAACTTAAATAATAAAATATTTTCGATATCTCCGTGTTGTTTTAACTTTGGAATATGGTGAATTTTGTTTGTTTTTTCTGATGATTACACTTTTTATTTTGTTTCTCTTCTTATTTGCTTCTTTTTTTCCTTGTTTTAGTTCCAAATAACATCAGTGAGTTCGTCAAAGTGGGTATCATGAAATTAGCTGATATTGAGTAAACATAATTTTTCTTTAGGAGAGCGATGGATTTGGATTCTCTGCAACCTCTATTAAGGAGATACATTGGTTTTTTAGAATCAGACGGTCTACCATCAAAGCTGGAGACTTTGAGGCCAAGAGTCCAACTTGAGCGTGGAAATGTGTGGCTTGGAATTAAGACACTGTATGTAAGTCTATAAACTGGGTATGTTTTTTTTTTCTTGATTTTCTTAGTGCCTACCGATATTCATGTATTTATTAACAATGTTGCTTGGTATCTAGCCTTGGATTTCTTGAAGCACCAGCATTTGAAGATGGAATATTGGAGAGATATCCCAGTTTTCTCAATATTATACTCAATCATGTTAGTGATGATACATCTGAGTTTTCTTATGCTGTTAGTTGCCTTAAAGCATCATTTGAGATGCTTGGTAAGTACTCCGACAAAAGTTTTACCTGCTCCTAAGTGTGATTCGCAACACATTGTTTATTTGCTTGGAAATTGATTTGCTTTTTCCGTGGTCATTTGTGGTTTTAGGATGTAAACTTTGGTTGAGAACTACTCTATCACCAAGTGTGATACGCAACACGTTGTTGGGTCATTGTTTTCATATTCGAGATGAGAAAAGCCATAAAGAAATATTTGATCTTTTCCTTCCATTTTTACAGGTATGTCTAATCAACCTTTGCTTATTACAATACACCTATCCGTGCAACAAATTTTCGCCTAGTAATTTTATTTTTTATTTCTCTTGTACCATATATATTTATTATGTGAACCCTGTATACTAAATTTTCTTCAGTGACTATACTGGAGTTGCTGATATATTGCGAATTTTTCATCTAGTCACTTGAAGCATTGCAAGACGGTGAGCACGAAAAGCAAAGAAGGAACATTATCTATTTTCTTCTCCATCAAGTCTCTCATAGTAGTAATTTCAGTGCCCTTATGAGGAAGAATGCTTGTAAGGTTAGTTTAACTTCAATCTTATCAGTTTCTTGCAGTTAGCTTCATAAATAAGTACTTTAATTAGTTGGAGGTGAATATAGAACCAACACAAGGTCCTACCAATTCACCTCAAATAATTACACTTCCATTTGGTACTCTGAGGCAAGGTTTAAAGTGCCGTGGCACGGGGGCGTGCCGTTACGTCCCTGGCACGGTACGGCACGGGCACGCTTGCGTGCCGACACGTGGCACGCTTGCGTGCCGACAGATACGCACGACCGCCTGCTGGCACGCTTTGGCACGGACTTATTTTAGCTTTTTTGGTTCCAGTAAACTCTTATAATATTATTTTGAAAGATTTAAACAAAATAATATGAATATTTATTATGTACATCTTACTATACTCATCAAATAACATGCATGAAAGCTTTTTGTAAGTAAAATACAGCTATACCTGATATAGAATAGAAATTAAAATATAATAATAAAATTCACAGTACAATAATTATTTAAATTTACATCTTTACATAGAGATGACAGCTTAATTTCACATAGATCGTCGCGCTGGATCATATGTCATATTGTTATCTGCGGATACAAAATTTATTTGACAATATTGATACAAGTATTGCTGGCATTGTGAGAAATTCATATATTCCCAATATTACATCTATATTTTTTATTTTTTTGTTCTTATTAAAAATATCTGATCAAAATTTGTTTAGGAAATCGATTTTTGTTTCTTTGATTCATCGAAAGTTTCGCGGTGCGACAAATTTTGATAAAATATTTTGTGAAGAAAAAATGGATGTCAGTGGTGGAAGCGGAGGGCTCGGGCCGACATATGGANATTTGGTACTCTGAGGATACCCTTTTCATCGTTATTAACCCATTCATGTTATTAACAATTTGTTGTGCTATTGTAAACTTGCTTTCAGATTGCTCTTCTTATTGTATATCGAGGCTACACAATGAATCCTCCAGCCCCACCTTCTGAGTGTGCACATATGTGGTAAGCAGGAAACATGTTAAGGCAATTTTCTTGTTGTGTTGTATCTTCCTTACTACTGACTTTTAAGAAAGCATTTATATGGTGACCTATCTGTCAAACATCTAATCAGTACATGTTTCTTAAAGCAGATACTTAACAAGCCAGGCATCGAGTGGACACCATATGTGTTTCCATTAGTTGTTTTAGTCTTCATTTGTGTCTCATACCTAAATTCAAGGCTCTTTGCCCGAACTTAATTGGACAGTAAATTGAATAAGCATATTTTACTATAATATTTATTTTACCAAAAGTTGTCTTGATCTTACATTTTGACTTTCAGCCATGGAAATTATAAATTGATTGCTCTTCATCAAAGCTTTCTTGAATGTATTTAATAGGAAATAATTATGTACATGCTCAACTATTGTTTGCTAAACATAGGCCCCTGAACATCCATTTTTTGCTATTGAGCCCATCAACTAGTGCGCATCATTTCATTGCTGAAAAATCAGTCAGGCATTGTCAGAACTTCTTTGTCTGCGTTCAAACAGTTGTAGAATATCCTATTAGAAAGTTACTAAGGTCATTCGGTTTGTGAAAAGTTTCCAAAATAAAGCAACAAGTTAGTCAAAGTACATCAGGAAATTTGAAGTTTTTATGGGCCTGTTTCCAAACTGGTTGGTTGGGTGGATTGGTTCTATATGTTTTTGCCTATTTATATAAAGCTCTGTTGCAATTATACATTCTGTAGCCAGTTGTTTCTTCTGTAACGTTTTATCATATAGTCAATACTTCGTCATTGCAACAAAACTAGTTTTCAGTAGTATTCCTTTTGATGACATTGATACAGTTCAAGGATGACTCCTTTTGCAGGTGATGATTATAGAACACATTTTGTAGTGCGAAATTGTTTTTTCTCTGCTCAGTAGCATGTTTTATTGTATAAATTGCTCCTCCATTTCCTTACCATCTTTATTGTTATTGGCTCTAGCACAATTCATAATCACCATCTCTGCCACAAATACCACTGCCTTTTGCCCTTGCCGCTGCCGCCGTTGCTGCTGCCACCACCACCTTGTTTAACTATTTTTAGCTGACATGAATTGCTAGATTTGCTGAACCATTTGTTGCAATAATCAGAATGTTCATCGCTAGCAATATTTTCAAAGAAGGCTAAATGAATATATCTATGCATATCTGAAGTTTTAGTGAGAAATTTCTTGGGTATATGGCTGAGTAGCACTGTAGGAGGTATAATTGGAAGGTGCAGAGAAAATGCTGGTAACCAAGGATTTAAGTGCCGTGGCACGAGGTCGTGCCGGAAATTTGCCGGCACGGTACGGCACGGTGCGTGCCGAGCCATGCCGATGCGTGCCGGTCAAAAAAATTCTTATGTGCCGACACATAATAGTATGAAAAATTTATTTTCTTTAGCAACAAAATATCCTAACTACTTATTATGTTTTTTTATCACATCTTTTGAACTTTATTGAGGAAATTACTTACTAATTTAAATAATAGAGGGTTTTGAGCTGTGCCATCGGCACGGAGTCTGTATCGTGCCGGTATTTTGTTGGCACGGTACGGCACGGTGGATACGGCCCGTGCCGACGGGCACTTAAAACCTTGCTGGTAACCTCAAAAAAATAGTCTTAACCATGAAGCTAACATGCCTGATGTGAGTAGTGTTTACTATTTAGTATTTACCCTCTCAACTATATTCGCCTGTTAGAGTCTAATTATTTATATATTTATGTGATTAGTGCTATTGCACTTGTATAGGGTCTAGTTTAATACAACCTGTACTATAAGGTATTTTTTGTAATTGTGTTCACTATATATTCAATGGAAACCCTAGAGCGGGGCTTTTACGATTTTACCCGATCTTTCATGGTATCAGAGCATGACATCCTGAGTTTGAGACCCGCGAGACTCCTAGCGTTATTTAATTTTCTCCCATTTAATTATGCCCACATCTTGGGTCTATTAAAAAGTTTCGAGCTCAAACACGAGGGGAAGTGTTGAGTATAAAATATATAAACACCGTTCTCTAAGAGCTTTAAGTTTTTGGAGATAAATGGCTTTACCCAATCTTTCATAACCATCTAAATTGCAATTACTCCAGTTTCTTTAACACAGATTTTGGCTCGAGTTTTGTTGACAGGGGCCCATCTTTGGTCAGCTCATTGATGGATTCATCCTTACATTGTTCTTTACGTCAACCAGCTTTTGATCTCATCAATATAATCATTATTTCTGATGCTTCTGCCATGATCTCGTTTAAATTGAAGTACCAAAATACTTCAGATATTGATGCGAGGAACTTAGCTGATCCTTTTGACGATGAGGATGAGCTCCCTTTCTCTCATGAAATTGAGGAGAAGGATAACTGCTGTTGGAGTGGTTTTAGCATGCAGAACAAGGTTGCTTCTCGTGAATGTAAGGACTGGATATGCATTCCATTATTGTGGTTTGATAGTATGATCCGAATGGATCTCTTGATGCTGCCCATATCTTTTTCCAAGGTTGCATTTTGGGCTTTATCTCATATATCTATCTTAGAGTCTGGATCTACTGCTGAATATTCACTTTCTTTGGAGGCCTGGTTATCATCTAATGCTGCAGAAATTTCTTCCTCGCTAGCATGGCAAGTTCCGAACAGTTCTGATGATGGTGGTGAGGGAAGGGAGTCTAGAAACTCTCTCAAGGTGTCATCCATGTGTAACGTCTTGATTAAAGTATTTAAAAGGTTTGCAAATTTCTTTTAATGTTTCTGATAATGCTATATTTCTAGTCATGTTTAAATTACTTTTTTTTTTTTCAGTTCTTCTAAATTTTCTGTTAAGGCCTGGTTTGGTTCTCCTTACATTCTTTTGTTTTTCCAGACTCAAGTTCAATTTGACTGCAATGGCCGTGGAATATTTGCACTCTGTGCATCTATGGGATTTGTTTGGCAACACAAACCGAGAATTTAGTATTGACTTACTTTTTCTTTTTTTGTTTTTTCCTTCCTTTAGTAAAAAGGACGAATTTGGAAGCTAACGTACAATAATAAGAACAGAGAAGTTGGTCTTTACGCGTGTTCAATCGTATGGGATTTGACTTTAAAAAAACAAAAACATGTAAGTAGTACCAAGCGAGGCCTGGAACTTAGTATCGTATCATTTATGTGCTACTTGTTTCTAGGTTTGCCACCCATTATATCATGCAAATAGAGAAATATGAGCTTCGAAAGCAGTGGACTTGGGAACCAAGGATGTCAGAGAGTTTGATACTGTTGCTTATAGACCCTAATGATGTGAGACACTGATTTTTCTCTTATTTATACTATAAAGTCATTGATTGGTTGGGGATAATATACGAACTAGAAAAGGGCATGTAGTTGATGATCTCAACATGAATTATTCACATCAAGTATTTCCAATTGTTGCAGTGCATAAGACAAGCTGATAGGGGAATCTTAGAACATGTTTCTAAGTCTCGAGGTTTGACTTCTGGGCTTCAGTTTCTTTGCTCTAGCGCATCTTCCTTGTCTGCCTTATTTTTGGGTCTTAGATATGCTTTGAGACTGGTAAGCTTTTGTAGCATTCCTTTTCTCTATATTAAATTTCAATTGTAAACTGGTGGCTGAAGTTAATTATTGAAAGTCTAGATTTTTCTAGATAACCTTGATTGATTTTTCTATAACCTTAACCTGTTAGATAATCACTTTACTGCTCTTTTGCGTGTGAATATGTTACTTTAGTTAATCAGCGTGCTGTCATAAATCTAGGACATCCTGTTTGAACCTTTTTTCAGTCATTCTGTTTTCAGCTGATGAAAATGTGTATGGTGATTATTCAGGTGCAAGCAGATCAATTATTGGCAAAATTTCAGAGTCTACATCATCTATTCTTTGTTGTGCGCAAACTGTTGAAGGATGTTGTAACTTCTCAGCAATCACCCGTTGACATTAAGGAGGCTTCACAACCTGTAAAATCTCTTTCTGAGGGGGGCTTTTTGCGGCAACCTAATTCTAATTATGTGCCAGTTAGGCAGCCTGAGAGTTCGGCAAATATCGTGGACTTCAATTCTTGGGAGAAGTTTAGTTACTTGCTATCGGCAATTACATTGCCTTTCCTCTTGAAATGCCTAAAGGATGGGATGGATCTCGCAAATAGCAAACATTGCCAGGTATATTTATCAAAATTGTTTCACGTTAATGTTTCTATTCTTGTTTTCATTGTTTTGTTGTACGTGGCTATGATATATTTTGTCTATAACAACTTTTATATTTACTTCTGCTTCAGATGTTTTTTTGTTGTCATTACTCATTATCATGCATATTCTTTTGCTAAACCTGTATTGAGTGTAGTGACACCTCCAACTGGAGGCTGTCTTAACTTACGCCTGTTCTTTTCTTTTGGAATCAAGCCCTTTAACATTTACCTTATTCTAATTGAGCTCTTCCTCTTGTCTGAGTTTCAACTAGTAATTAATGGTATTTTGGGCATGTTGTTACATGAACACTTCTAAATCCTAAACCAGCTGTCAAATCTATTGTTAATTCAATAAGTAGGTGGGAAGTACATAAATTAAATATTGAAATGTAGGTCAATGCTGATAAAAAGGACTTTAAAGGTCAAAGGACCTAGTTCTAAACAATATACAGTTGCATCTTTTGCTGTTTGTTTAGTTTTGAGTCCTCAAAATTATTCCTGTAGTGGATCCAGATTGATCTGGCCCTTCAATGTAAAGATTGATTCTCGAAGAGGAGGAACCAATAAAGATTTCCTATTCAATTTATTCCTGGGGTTGAATACGCCGCTTAAGAATATTTTTGTGACCATAGATCTCTTTGACAATCTAACTTGTATTGTTGCAGATGACAAGTGTCCGCTTGCTGGAATTACTACCTGTGGTTTATGAGAGGCTTGCAGTATATGCATCTAAGCAATCAGGGAATGCGGACACCATGTTGGTTGATATCCTCGACTTAAAATGGCTTTCAGATTTGGTGGATTGGGGCAGATCTTCTCTTATCGTCATTACCAGACATTGGAAACAGTGCATGTTTGCTTTGCTAGAAACTCTAAAAGGTTCTCCGATCGGCACAGTTCCACATAGTATCGACTCCATTAAAGCAATTATATCAAATGGTTGTGGTTTTCTTCTTTCTTGAACTCTTTTATTTTTCTCAAAAACATCCTTTTTATGTAATTGTTTAATGTGTGCCTTTTTTTTCTGATTTCAGATGTAGTTATGATTGATGACTTGAAAGAGAGAGTTTCCAACATTAGAATTTCTGTGTCTAAAGAAGCTTCTGGTCGTGTTGAATGTAGAGTATTGACGGAAAAACGATCATCTTATAAATCTTCACTGACAAAGGGAAGTATGACTTCAGAGAGGTCTACATATAGTTCCCCTTTCTTACACAATGAACCAGCACTGCCAGCCCACAAAATTAGGGAAGAAGGTGTAATTCTCCTTTCGGATGATGAAGGAGAAGAAAAAACACCTGTAACTTTGAGTAGCAGCAGTACAAGTTTGTCGAGAGAACGGTTGGAGCCTTTTCCATCTGGTACATTTCTTGAGGGGGCAACTTGTGCCTCTTTTAAAGCTGAGTCAACTGATAGCAGAAGCTCCATTAACCCTGTAGATATGGGCAAAGGACTCCACAAATCAGGTAATGAAAGTTACACCACTGTATCGCTCAAGAAATTTGTTGAGCAAGGAGCCAGTTGTGCCTCTTCTAAAGCTGAGTCAACTGATAATGGAACCATCATTCCCTCCTTAGGAGGAATAGATACAGATAAAGGACTACGTAAATCAGCTAATGAAAGCAACGCTGCTGTATCATTTAAGAAGACCAAGTCATCTGATAAATCTATTCATAATCAATTATCAGCCAAAACACCATCTTCAGAAGTAGACAAGGACAGCTCCGTCATTAAAGAGGTAATATGTGAGGAGAAGGATAATGCTGATCCATTAGAACATGCACTTAATAGCTCGTGGCGTCCACAACTGATGCTAACAAAACCAAAGGCATCTGCTCCTAAAAGGCAGGCCATTCAACTTCAGTTGCCCACCAGAAACAAATCAGGTTCCCTAGGTAAAATGGACGCATGTACCAGAAGATTAAAGCCTCCTAAGCTGGACATCTGGTATAGAGACATTTTAGAAATGGATTACTTTGCTGTTGTTGGATTATCTACCGATGACGGCAACAAAAGCAAAGATTCAACCAATTTGAAAGAGGTGCCTTTGTTCTTTCATTCGGAAAGTCATTATGTTGACATTTTCCGGCCATTGGTCTTGGAAGAGTTTAAAGCTCAGTTGCACAATTCATATATTGAGACTTCGTTGGATGACATGGCCTGTGGAAGCCTTTGTGTAATTTCAGTTGAAAGAATTGATGATTTTTTTCTTGTCCGTGGGCGGATTGATGACACTGAATCTGCTGCATCCAGAGGTTGTGTAGAAAGTGATCTAATCTTGCTTACTAAAGTGCCGCTGAAAAACTCTGCCCAAACTGTTCATGTACTTGGAAAGGTATTAACTTAAAATGATTCAGGTCTTTTCTTCACTCATTCATATAGGGGCTTTAGTTATATTCCCCTTCAAAATCATCTATTTAGGTATTTGCCCCTGTATTATATGGATTATCATATGAACCCCTTGAAAGTGTAGTTTATCACTAAGGTACTATTGCCCTTGCCCTGAAGTCTGGGGGCCATCCAATTTGTGACAGAAAGTCAAGTTTTAGTACGAAAAAGATATTTAGGGGCATTCTTTTTTTTCTGTACAAAGATATGAATATTTATGAAACTAAATTTTTGAAGGGCATATAGAAGCTGAAACTTGCAGGAGTATACATGTAAATGAATAAGTTTGTAGGGGGCATATCTGCATATATCTCTTGATTATATGTGCAAATATCTTTTGATTATATGTCTCAGGTGCACAATTTATTTGTTCTACATTGCAGGTAGAGCGACGTGAGAAAAGTGATAAAAATCGATCACTAATTCTCATAATTAGGTTCTATCTCTCAAATGACTCCCCACGTTTAAATAAAATGAGAAGGCTTCTTACTGAACGAAGTAAATGGTTTATGAGTCGCGTTATGAGCTTAACCCCAAATCTTCGAGAATTCCAGGCTCTCTCATCGTTGCATGATATCCCAATGCTTCCTGTTATTTTGAATCCTGTTAATTCTTCCTCTGGCTATCCTGAATCAAGAAAAGTCCAACTGGGTAAACTTTCTCAGCCTATGCAAAAAGTGCTGATGTCTTCATTTAATGATAGTCAGCTCCAAGCTATCAGCATTGCCATTGGAACGCTGGAATCTTCAAAGGGCTTTGAACTGTCTCTCATTCAGGGCCCTCCAGGTTTTAATCCTTTCTGATTTTAATTTCCAATTATGTGAATTTGGACATTCAGAGTAGTTAACATCTAGAGACATCTACATATTTTTACATATATGCCTCTTGCAAAAATGCTTCTCTTGAAGAATTGGTGTTATACTGAAATAAGAAAACCAATTTTCTCCCATGAAATTAAATGACTACGCTACTTAGGTAAGGGTATTTTCTATAAGAAAGCAGAATCAAGGGATATGTATGAAAAATTCAGATTTTCTCAGGAATCCTAACATCTGAAAGTTAATGTCATGTGCAGGGACTGGTAAAACCAGAACTATAGTTGCCATTGTAAGTGCATTGCTTGCATTACCTTCCGTGCAGAGAAAACACACTTCCAAATTTCTGAGCAGTGATCCAAAACCTAGTAATGTTGGATCCACCAATATGAGAGCAAAGATTAGTCAATCAGCTGCAATAGCAAGAGCTTGGCAGGATGCTGCATTTGCTAAACAAATGGTTAGGGATTCGGAGAAAGATTTCGTTGGACCAATAGACCGCCTTTCTAAAGGAAGGGTTCTAGTCTGTGCCCAATCAAATGCTGCAGTTGATGAATTGGTATCCAGACTCCGCGAGGGTCTTTATGGGAATGATGGGAAATCTTATAAACCTTATATTGTAAGAGTTGGCAATGCAAAAACAGTTCATCCTAGTTCCTTACCCTTTTTTATCGATACACTTGTCGAACAGCGGTTGGCGGAAGAGGTGGAGAACAGTAAAGAACCGAACAAGGACACAGATGTTGAATCATCTAGTTCGCTTAGGGCTAAGTTGGAAAAAGTCGTAGATAGCATAAGGTCTTATGAAGCTAAGCGTGCTAAACTAAAGGACAGTGATGCGAGTGGCAATGTTTCTTTAGATGACAGGCCACACAAGGAAGATGACATGAGTGAACTTTCTGATGAAGCAATAAGGGTGAAGCTCAATATTTTGTATGGGCAAAAGAAGGCACTTTGCGGGGAGCTTGCTGTTGCTCAGGCTCGAGAAAAGAAATTGGCCGAGGAAAACAAATCTCTCAAGTATAAAGTTCGAAAATCTATACTAAAGGAAGCAGAAATCGTAGTAACAACACTCAGTGGATGTGGAGGTGACTTATATGGAGTTTGCTCTGAATCAGCTTCGGACAACAGATTCGGAAATTTTTCTGAGCAAACCTTGTTTGATGTTGTTGTAATTGATGAAGCAGCTCAGGTAGTTTATTTCCTTTGCCATGTATATTTAGTGTTTTTCTTCAGTAGGCCAAACTAAAGCGCAATTTATTTGTAGGCTCTTGAACCTGCTACTTTGATTCCACTTCAACTTCTCAAGTCAAATGGAACGAGATGCATAATGGTAATAGCATCAATTATTTTATAAACTAAGCTATAGGTTAATTTACTTATTTTAGGTGAATCATTCTTTAGGTTGGCGACCCAAAACAGCTTCCTGCTACTGTACTTTCTAATGTGGCTAGTAAGTTTCTCTACGAGTGCAGCATGTTTGAGCGATTACAAAAAGCGGGGCACCCGGTGATAATGCTCACTGAGCAGGTAAAAATATATAGGCATTATGTTTTGCGCTTTTTCTCTGGTTAAACCATGATATAGTACTTACCAATTCTTCTGAACTAAATTCAGCTATTATTTGATAAGCATGGGTTCTTTTACACACTAAATATAGTTGTGTTGCCATTTGCTGTACACAGAACCATGTTTGATAAAATTTAACACGTTAGTGCTAGGTGAGCTTGTTGTCATAAGAAGGCAGTGCCGTGAAGATTTGTAAATGAAGACATGGAAAAAATAAATCAGGGAATTTACACCTTTTCCTTATGAACAGGCAAATATCTGAAACTGCTAGGCCCTGTGGTGGCTGCTTGTGCAGCCCGCTGCATTTGTGAAACTCGATGGTTCCGAAACGCAGACACCAAAACCTCCCCGAACGGGAATGTTGGCCTTCTGCGTATGTGGGCCAAACAGGTCGTTAGTATTAGACTTGGTTTGTGAAGCTCCTATAAACCTTGAAAAGTTTGGGACTGATAATTTATCTTTTTAAAACATCAAAGTGGAATGAAACTTTTAAATAATGTGTGTGTGTGTAATGTAAACTTGTTTCCAGTATGTAATTTAATGCGTAGATTCCTAAAAATGTTTTTTCCCCCTGTCCAGTACCGTATGCACCCTGAAATATGCAGATTTCCATCGATGCATTTTTATGAGAACAAATTACTAAACGGTGCTCAGATGGTTAGTAAATCAGCTCCATTTCACGAACATTGTCTCCTTGGTCCATACATGTTCTTCGACATAGTTGATGGTCATGAATGTTATGGGAAGAATGCTGGTTTTCAGTCTCTCTTTAATGAGTGTGAAGCTGATGCAGCTGTTGAGATACTGAAGTTCCTAAAGAAGAGGTCAGTTTGTTGCTTTTCTCACATTGATTAATAACCTGCAAAATTATCTGGTCTGTTAAGTCCGTGCAAAATGTGAGCTTTCATAATTTCCCTTTCAGAAACTTTCCAATCTAATCCATCCAACCCCCACCACACACCCCCCATGCTATATTCCTTGTTATAAAATAGAAATTCATGCATAATCATGCTAGATAGAGCATAAATGAATTTTAGAATGTTTAAAACGCATATGTTATGTATCATGACTTTTCACCTCTATGCAGTAGAGAGATATGTGTATAGTACTCATGCTAGTGCATGGCATTCTCATGATATATTTGAATCATGTTACTTGTAGTGAAATGACAAGCTTCTTACTCGCTTATGAACATTGGACATATGCTAAACATAGGGATATTATAATGTCATAAAGTGACATTGGACTTGGAACATGTATTGACATAGAGAACCATAATGTCATAAAATGGCAATAGATTAGTAAATGGTTGAAACTTTACATTGTGACATAGAATTAGACCTTGGGGGTTGCTAGTATTATAATATGTTGAGACATGATGACCGAATACTTGAGATGATGATTACGCTTGCTTGCCATTTGTGCTCATTCGCACTTGCTTGTGAGGGTCACTCCCCACAAGCCGGCACTTCGAAGTTGGCCTACGCGACATATACTCGCCCGTGCGGAATTGAGGGCCTACTGGGTCACCGTGAGACAGTCACATTCCTAGAGAAATGCTGAACTACCCGGGGCCATTAGGCGGCACAAGCCGGACTACACTTGTGTAGATCCTAGATTGGAAATGGAAAATGACATATAAACAACTAAGTGACAATTACTACTTGATAGTACGTATGGGTTGGACATATTATTACACTTGTTGGACGTAGTGGTATACTTGTGAACCATGCTTGGTGCATATTTATATTTATGATGGTCATGTTTAGAGCATACTAGTATACTCCTTGGATATACTCGATTATGATAGATTAGTAACTTTTCATATTTAATATCATGCTAAACTTGAGACATAGTAACTTAGCCAATTTAACTGTTGTATTTCACATACATGTTATTATAATTCATTTGCTACTTTTACCTCTTTAGCCTAGTGGTGTATTTCGCTGAGATCAGCGGCTTGCCCACTAGGGACTATTGATTAATAGTTCTCACGCCCTCTATTTTGTTGTTTTATTTCAGAGCCTTCCACACCGGGAGAGGCTCGGGATCGCGGCAAGGGTATTGCCTCTAGTTAGTTGTGAGGAGCTTCGCTTTTATGTGGTTCACCTCACTTTTGTTTTATTTGGAGAGGATGAGAGTTTTGTACCTCTATGTAGAGACCACCATTTTTGTATATCTAGCACTTGTATTGGAGGTCTTGATGTTTTAACCTCTATGGTTTATGTTAGTTGTTTAGTTTTTTTATCTATCCACTTGCTATTAGAATCTAGTTAAAATCATGCTCTGATATCTCTAGATGTTTGTTTATTGTTGCTTTAATTATCGCTTTGTCGTAGACGCCTTATATGTTGTAGACATATGGTGGGTCTGGACACGCAACGGGCAGACTTCCGCTGGGTCCCGGGGCATGACACTACTGCTCGAGTCTAGCGCACTCCTGTATGTGACTTAATTAATTGCATTATTATTTCGCTTAAAATAGAAAGATATTGCGTATTATTTCTGTTTGACAATTTGATTGTATATTTGTCATTCAAATTTAAATAAATTAGGATTAGTATTTTCAAATTCTAATTGCATATAATTTACTTGCTAAGTGCATATAGTTTAATTATCAATTATTATATTCTCTTATTTATTTTGGGGTGTTTTAAATTTGTTTTGAGAAAAATATATATATATATACTGTAGCATTGTTTTAATACCTTACTGACTTTAAAAAAGGGTTTTACTGTTTTTGCTACAGTAAAAATTTTTGGGTAAAAAAGGCTACAGTAAATACAGCTCTTAAAAAGATGATTGGTACGGTATTTTCTTTTTGGCTATTCGAATTTATTAAAACTTAATTTTAAAGATATATTAAAACTTAATTTTAGAGATATAGATATACTGTTTTTCGAAAAAAAAAGCAAAAAAAATATATAATTTTGCTACAGTAAAAGTAATTTTATTAGTGTACGGTTTTAGAGTTTTGCTACAGTANCCCCCCAAAAAAAAAGAAGAAAAAGAAACTGATCCCTCTTGAATTAAGAAACAACACTTTTGATGAATATAAATGGAAATACAGGATATATATGTATATCGATGATTTTGCAGGGATATAATTGCAAATATAAATTTTATCTAATGTGCACAGCATTGAGATTTTTTGTTAACTTTGGTTCATCATTTTGAGATAGATACCCATTGGAATTCACCAATAAGAGAATTGGGATAGTAACTCCCTATAGGAGTCAACTCTCGCTGTTACGTTCACGATTCTCCAATCTTTTCGGGCCAGAAGTTCTTTCTGAGATGGAGCTAAACACTGTCGATGGTTTCCAAGGCCGTGAGGTTGACATATTGGTAGTGTCGACTGTTAGGGCTTCAGATTCAAGTACAAAACAATGTGCCTCGAACTCAGCTAGCATTGGTTTCGTGGCGGATGTGAGGCGCATGAATGTAGCACTAACACGGGCTAAGTTCTCTTTGTGGATAGTTGGTAATGCTAGAACATTGCAAACAAATTTACACTGGGCCGCTTTGATAAAGAATGCTAAAGAAAGGAAGCTGTTTGTATCAGTTTCAAGGCCATATAGCTCAATCTTCAAAAAAGATACTTTGGATTCACATTCAAGTCAACCGATGAGGAGTGAAAGAGGAGGCCACAGAGGAAAGGTCAAACACACAGACAAAAACCTAGACAAAAGTACAAGAAGGCTTTTACGGGATAGTAGTTTAAATAATCTTCAAGAAATTTGCAAAAAAGATGAGTCTTCTAAGGTGGTGGTAGGAAGGCCTCATGAAAACAAAAAGCCCAGGGTGCAGGATGAAAAATCAGCAATTTCTGAGGGTAAATTCAAAAGGGAGTCTGTCTCCAAGTGTGTTGGAGACGAGATCAATGTTGATTCGCCAGTGTCAAAAGATTCCAATATGAAATCTTTGGTAAAGAAGGCTAAGAGAGCAAGTAAATCTTCTGAACGCTCAAAATCAAGTAGCAAGTGGAGTCAAGGGGATTCTTCTTCAGCTTTGTCATGCTCGACAAAAGGAAATAACCAAAAAGGGGAGGTGGTGAAGAGTAAAACTACTGTCTTAGGAGAACAAGATCATCTGATCGCAGCAAGGAAGCGACAACGTGAGGCCGTGGATTCTTTATTATCCTCTGCACTTATATCTTCCAAGAAGCCTCCATCAAAACAGTCTTCCTTCAAGAAGCAATCTTGAGTTATGCTTCGAGAAGCAAAGGCAAGTTCACTGCACCTTTTTGTTGTTGCATTATTAAATGATATTATTTACATGAGTGTTGCCTTATGTGCTTTAAGTTATACTACAGTGCATGTTAAAAGCACATGCTAGCTATTAACTAACCTCCTAGTGTTTAGTCCTTTTTGTGACTTCAGCTTACAAGATTGATTGCTTTTTTTTTTTATTTGATTGCGGGCACTTCCTATTTCTTCTTTCTGTTCATTTCATGAATATTTGTTTGCAATTTTGTTTGAGATTCATCAGCTATCTGACAAGTTTGATAGCCGCAAAATACTGAGGTGCTGGGCCCTTGAGGCATGTGTTCTGAACATGTGAATATGATGTATTAAGGTTAGAAGTTCAACTATTTTTATATTGTCGTACCTCTTAAAAAATCTAGCTTCCGTCTCAAACAACTTTTATACTGCATGGTTGGATAGCATGTGATGTGTGAAACGGGATGGTGGCCTTGTCTTAATTTCTTACCCCTCTATTGTTCCTTGTGTGATTTACATAATTCATTCATCCATTCTTGGTATATTAGATTATTTTTCTGTGGCAATTTCTTTAGTTATTTTTTAACATTTCATGCCTTAGGAATCTCGTATTTTATCTTCCATTTCGAAGTGCCTTTCTGTTTACTGTTGTTCTTTACAGTGGGGATGAACATGTATGTCTTCATAGCTTGATTTTCATTTGGTAGAAATTCAAGAAACCGCAAATTTGGGCCTCATTTGGTACTTTTACTGTTTTCATTTTTAGAAATGAAAATTTGGTTATGCCTGCAGATGGACTTTACCTTCTCTTGCTACTGTTGGCTAACGTGCAATTCAACCGTGTTGATTTCTGAAAGATATCTTTGTGTAGAAAATACTACCGTGTTCTTGTTTTTTGTTGCCAAATTAAGCCTGTACATGTACAAACTGCAAGCGCTCCACCATCTGCTCAAATGCTTTAGATTACATGGAATTTGTGTTTAAACAAATGAAAATAGCAACAATACCAAACAAGGCCTTACTGTCCTGTTTTTCCATTTACATTTGGATGAATATTACGGTAGTAACTTTTTTGACTTCTTTAATTTTTTAAAAAGATGAGTTTGCAAACCTAGATACAATTACAAAATAAGTTCATCCTTAGGTGCTTTTAATTGAATTTGAGGTTTAGAGAAACCTGAAAATGGCTTGCAATACCAGACATGCACTTTTTCGCCCTCTTCTTAAGATCATTTATTTTCTGCTGTGTTGTCAGCTCATCCAGTAACTTGTATACAGTAGGATTTCAAGGCAGCGGCATCAGGGAGCATCATTTCCTATTATCAAACTGTTGAATGAGGTTACTTCTAAACTACACAGATATCTTAGGCAACAAGGACAACTTAGAGATTCAAGTATTCACTGGAAAACCGATGGCAACAAAACCAATCATAAGACTACTGACAGGTCACCTCTTGATCGGTCTCTCCCAACATTTTTGTTTCGCAACGTTTTGCTGTGGAGCTAATCATTTAGTTCTCGATTCCTTTTTATTTTCTTACCTTTGTACGTGAGCCCACATTATCTTGTAAATAATAAACATCTTTTGTTACCGTCTTGTTCAGTTTACAGAGGTACATATATGTCTCTTGCATCATTACTCTGCCGATAATTTTCTTTATCAATTCCGTTGGCAGGTTCGCTCTATTATGATTCTCCTGATAGTGTGTAATTTACTAATTTCATTTTTCAAGTTCACGTAGTTTTCCAGTCGTCTCAGAAACTGGACAGATCTTCTCAAAATTGCACTTGTCCTTGGGACACTCAATGCAAAAAATCTGAGTGCAAAAATCGGAAGCCTCTAACCAGTGGATTTTCTTTCTATTTGCAATCAGGTTAGATGATGAGGGCCATATTGAATACTGTCGATTTCTATTCGATTTGGAAAAGAAAAGTTTTACATTGATTACAGAATATTTCTGTTCAAGATAAAGATGCTTAAGACCGCAATTAACGCAGTCGATCTTCGTTGGATGGCTTCTTGTTAAGTATTTTTTGTTAGAAAATGTGCTGCATTTTCTTTTCTTCTTTTTTTGTTTTTAAGTTGAGGTGTAGTTTGTTCTGGGTATCGGTTGCTGCTTGACTGCTTCTGCTTCTGCTGCTGCTGCGGCTGCTGCCGCTGCTGCTGCTGTGTCAGGTATGAGAAAATTAATTTTAGTTTTTATTTTTAAATAAAATTACATGCCTTTCTCTACTATCTAGAAGCATCATCATTTTGAGTTTGTCTATGAAAATTTGAAATTATGACGATGAAGTTTTAGGGCCTTTTTTTTGGTTTTTTTGGTTTTTTTTTTTTTTTTCTTTTGCATTTAACTCTCGAGAAAGAAAATTTGAAAATGGATCTATCTAACTTATAAATGCAGAAATGATTCAATCCTTGTCCACATGGGTATGATTCTAAATTATGAATGTTTGACCTTTTATTAAACAAAATTTAGATTCACACCTTCCAATTATATAACAAAATTTTTAGACAGATCTTCTCAAATCATGAATGTGAAGATTCATGCCTTGCAAAGATAATTTTTATAAGAATTGGCTGCTATGATTGCAAGTTAGAAATTTAATTTTTGCTCCTCAAAGGTCTTGATAATTCATAGTTGGTAGGGTGGCATAATTTAATTATGGAATAATTTATCTTATTTTGAAAAATTAACTTACAGATTGAATATATCATCTCTTTATAAACATCTACTAATACTCTTCATCTGCTAAATATATAAGTTTTTATAACAAATTAAAGAAGATATATCTAATGTGATATTCATGAATTCGAAGTGGGTTCTAAAATAATTAGATAACCAAAAACACGGTTTTCTTTACTCTCAAAAAAAAGAAACATGGTTTTCTCCAAATTTATCTATCTTTTATCTCTCACCCAAAAAAAAAGGAAAGAAAAGAAAAACTTTAACACGCACACAAATAAAAAAAAAAGGAAATGGAAAAAGAAAATTTGCGACCTAATATTGAGGCCCGCAAGTGAAACTTTCCATTTCGGGGGCTATTAACGAGACTGGCTATTTTCGACTTTACCTAAAATGGAAAGTTCCTCAATTTTACCGAAAATGGAAAATAGCCCAACCCGTGCAGGGCCTTTCACCGGCCCATTAAGCCCAAGTATAATACTAATCGAAGCCCATCTCGCTCTATGCGTGGGCCGTTCCTAGGGCCACTTACCCATATACGTATATATTATACTGTACTTTGTATATTATAATATACTGTATAGTATACTTTGTATATTATAGTGCACTACACACCCTCAAATTTGATTTCTTTTTTTATTTGTTGGGTTTTTTGACTGAGATCCTTCTAGCTTTTGATTTTTTTTTTTTTTTTTTTCCTGAGGTAGAGTGATTTTGGTCAAATAAATTTAAATATACAAGAATCTAATAATAAAAATATAAAAAAGAAGTCGAGGGGTCTCAATAAAAAGAAAAGTAATTACAAGGGCTATTTCAGAAAAGGCCAATACTTGAGGGGGGCTTCGTGCATATTTACCCAGCTAAAAAAAGTGGAGTATATGGGCTAAAATGAGTTGTTGGGCCGAGTTGTTGTTGGGCGATGGGCCATCACACCTCCTCTTAGATGGAAAGGAAACTACTTCGGATCCGGATCTACCTAAATTGGCCCCCACGTTTAGCCCAGTAACAAACGGGCCAGATCCGGATCTAACTAAATTGGCCCCATTTTCATTTTTCCACGCATAGCTTTTGTCAATATATTCTAAAAGTGGAACATTTAATCACCAAAATAAAAATTAGTTTTAGGGCATATTCTATTAAACATGTTAATAATTTTTCAAATAGATATTTGAAATTTAAAAATTTTAAATTACCATCTAAATTTTCATTACTTTCCAATGTCCCAATTAATAAAAGGCACGAAGGAAAGCTATTAAATTCTACCAAAAAGGTACTCGGATCAAATTTAAATACACTGTTATAATAGAATTATAATATCAAAATTTTAAAAGTTCACTCTCTTTTAATGTATGTACAATCTGATTAAAGAGAGAAAACAAGAAAAAAAAAATTGTGGTGAATCTTTCCATTTTGATATTGCTCCCCAAAATTTCCCTTTATGCAATTATCTTCTTTTTTATTATTCCGGAATTAGAGAGAAAAAAAGAGAAAAAGAAATTATCATACGTTTTTAGAACATAAAAAAGGTAAGAAATTTATGACCCAGTATATATTTCCGGCCCCGGTAGTGAAACTTTCCATTTTGGGCTAATTCACGAGAGTTCCTATTTTCGACTTTACCTAAAATGGAAAGGTTACCCAAAATGGCAAAAGGAGAAAACGGTGTGTGTTACACGAACCGGACCGGTCCTTGGGCCGGCCCGTTAAGACCCATTTTCTCGAAACAGCTTATCGACCTATGAATTTATGGGCCGTTACAAGCCCATTTACCTTAATGGGCCGGATTGGGCCCATCTCCAAGCATTAACCTTCCATTTAAGGTAAACTCGGAAATAGTAACTCTCGTGAATAGCCCCAAAATAGAAAGTTTCACTTTGCCAAGCTTAATATTAGGCTGTAACTTGCTCTTTTTTTTTTTTGCTTTTTTTTTAAAAAAAAATTCTTTTTTACTTTTTTAGCAATCATAAATTTGTTACTGGGCTCAGCATGAGGGCCCATTTAGTTAGATAAAGGTGTGATAGCCCAATAACATCTCGGCCCAACAACCTATTTTAGCCCATATCCCCTTTTTTTTTTTTTTCTAGCCCCCTCAAGTATTCACCATTTTTTAAATAGACCATTTGATTATTTTTTCGTTTCATTGAGACCCCTCGACTTCTTTTTTATCTTTTTAATATTAGATTCTGATATATTTAAATTTATTAAAGGGATAATTTATTAAAGCTTACCCAAAATGGCAAAAGGAGAAAACAAGGCGTTAGGCGAACCGTACTGGGCCTTGGTCCGGCCCATTAAGGCCCAGCTTGTTTACACAGAGTTTTCATCTTAGATTTCATGGGCCATTATTGGACCATTTTGCGTAACTCGCCCGGATTAGGCCCATCTCCGATCATTAACCTTCCTCTTTTGGTAAAAATATTGAGCCCTGCGAGTGAAACTTTCCATTTTGGGGCTATTAACGAGAGTTACTATTTCCGACTTTACCTAAAATGGAAAGCCTCCGTGGATTTTACCAAAAACGGAAAGAAACCATTACTAGGTGTTAATAAGGGCAATCGGAGCTGGGCCAGATCCGGCCCGTTAAGAGTGCGTGTATATTAGGCCTTCTCTAAGCCCATTTGTTACTGGGCTCAACATGAGGGCCCATTCAGTTAGATAAGGGTTTGATGGCCCAATAACAACCCGGCCCAAAACCTATTTAGCCCATATGCCCTTTTCTTTTTCTAGCCCCCTCAAGTATTCAGCATTTTTTAAATAGACCATTTGATTATTTTTTCTTTTCATTGAGACGCCTCGACTTCTTTTTTATCTTTTTAATATTAGATTCTGATATATTTAAATTTATTTGACCAAAATCACTCTACCTCAGGAAAAAAAAAATAAAATCAAAAGCTAGAAGGATCTCAGTCAAATAACCCAAAAAAAAAAAAAAAATCAAATTTGAGGGAGTGTAGTGCACTATAATATACAAGGTAAAGTCGAAAATAGTAGATCTCGTGAATTGCCCCAAAATGGAAAGTTTCACTATTGGGGAGCTTAAAGTTTCTCCAAAACTTGCTTTTTTTCTTTTTCTTTTTCTTTTTCTTTATTCTTTGGTTAAGGCACATGTATATATATATTTTTTTTCTTTTTGGACAATAAAAAATAGATAAATTTGGAGAAAGACAATCAAAAATGGATAAATTTGGAGAAACTTCACAGGATTTTTTTTTATTTGTTGTAATCAAAAATAGAAAATGTGTAGAACACTCACCAATTTTTTCTCCTTCCAATTTTTATCTTTTTTCTTTTTTGAATTAAAAGGCTATAATATAGATAACACAAATTGTGATTAATCCTGTAAATTTTGTGTAATTAATTTATGCTTCTAATAAATTATTTAGTGGCCTTTCCCAAGTATCCTCTCAAATTATAAATGTTAAGACTATTTAATGGGCAAAAATTAAATTCATGCCTTTCAAGCGTAAGAATATTTGGACTTAATTTCTCAAAACATAAAATGTAAAGAGCTCTCAATGAGCAAAAATTATATTTATACCTTTCAATTATATAAATTTTTTTCCACACAAACTGAATTATTTGTCGATTAGTATTGAATCACTTATTTCGATATTTGGATATGGTCTAATTAAGATTAAAAACAATTTATTGTGCATAAGAGATTGCTTGTAAAAGATTTAAATTTTAAGGTCTTGATGTTCATGCGTGGTACGATAGCATATTTTAATTTTAAAATAATTTATTTTATTTTGAAAAAATATTTGAAGGCCCAATATATTATTCCACTATAAACATATGCTACCTCTCTTTATTTACCAAATATATTAAATATTTTTTAATAAATTAAGAAGATATAATGAATAAAATATTTATGAGTCCTAATGGGCCTAGAATAATTATTTAACAAAAAACACGATTTCTCTAAATTTATCTATATTTTATCACCCACCGAAAAAAAAAAAAGAAGAAAAAGAAAAAAGAATGTACTTTCACATCCACAAAAATAAAAAAAAGCAAAAAAAAAAAAGCAAGTTACAGCCTAGTATTAAGCTGGGCAAAGTGAAACTTTCCATTTTTGGGCTATTCACGAGAGTTGCTATTTCCGACTTTACCCAAAATGGAAAGATTCCGCGATTTTACCAAAAACGGAAAGAAACCATTACTGTGTTAATAAGGCGAATGGAGCTGGAGTGGACCTATCCGGCCCGTTAAGTGCAAGTATAATTGGGCCTTCGCTTAGCCCATTTATTACCGGGCTCAAGAGGTAGGCTCATTTAGTTAGATCCGGATCCGGAGTATTTCCATAGCCCAACAATAAATCGGCCTAATAACCATTTTAGCCCAGAGCCTTTTGTTTCTCCGTAAATATGCATGAAGCCCCCTCAAGTATTGGCCATTTTTGAAATAGACCATTTAATTATTTTCCCTTTTCAGCGAGAGCCCTCAACTTCTTTTTTATCTCTTTAGTATTAGATTCTTGTACTTTTTTTTTTTTTTTTTTTTTCTAAAA